>NC_133758.1:90010123-90315123 GCF_036562045.2 Rhinolophus sinicus
AAAAGCATCTGCTTATTTAAATACATTCTAAATGTAGCTAACCTTCAACTTCAGAATTTATCCATGTGTATAACTCTTTGCTCAGTTCTGGGCACAAACAGAATTATATCTAACTGTATTTGATGGCCAGAAATACTGTGACTGAGTTTTGCTCTTGATCAAATTATTGCTTAAGTGGACTAAAGTAAGTAAACAAATATTTGTATGGTCCTTCGTACTAAATAATTTGATCTTTTCTTAAAAGTTTGTTCTTAATTCTGTTCTCATTCTTCTCATCATCATTGTTGTCATTGTTATCATCGTCATCACCATTCTCATTCAGCATCTTTTACTTGGTATAACTGAGCTACGCAATAAGGATATAATAGTGAGCACAGATTTTACATTTCCTAGGGCAAAACAAAATGGACAATAGTATTATAATACGGTATGTGAAAAATATCATGTGATGTTGCAGTGTGCTAAAAGAGTACAGAACAATGGTGTTTAAACAGTATTTGGAGGTTCAGCATTATATCAGGATAATTCCTATTCATCTTTCTTATCTCAGTTGAGCAACTAATCTGCTAAGAAGTCATATTAGAACTCAGAGATAGGGAGAGCATGGTGCTTTGCAGAACTAAAGGAAGTTTAATATAAATGCATTAAAGAAAAGACGGAATTCGGTAGAGCTCAAATACAGAGTTAAAGTCTGGAAGTTGTGATAAATGAGGTAGGAAATGCATTATGGTGTAACAACATGCAGGGTTTTGTAAACTCTATTATGATATGTAGATCTCTTGTCCAAACCTAAGCCAAGCTTCTCCAAAGTTTGTGCGATTCTCTATTGCCTCTCCTACCTCCAGGTTGTACATGTGCTGGTTCCTCAGGCTACAATGAATCTACTCCCATTCTTTGATTGCATTACTCTGACTTCTCTTAGGTCTCAGGTTGCATATCACTTCCTCAGGAAAATGTTACTGTGATAAACAGAATCCAAAGATGATCCATAATGACCCATACTCTATATGCCATTCCTTGAATGTAGGTAAGAACTATGAATATGATGGGATGTCACTCAATGATTAGGTTATTAATTAGTTGATATCAAGTTAACACAAAAGGATATTATCCTGGGTGGGCTTGAATTAAACAGATGAGCTCTTCAAAGAAGGTGAAATTCTTCTGGTTGGCCTGGAAGAAAGCATATTGTGAAGTGCTTTTGCAAGGAGCCCAGGAGACCTTAGTCCTGTAAGAACAAGGAACTGAAATCTGTCAGCAATTTGAGTGATCCTGAAAAGGACCCTGAGCTCCACAATGAGATGGCAGAGCCAGCCAACATGTTTATTTCAGTCGTATAAGATTTTGAGCAGAGAACCCAATGAACATGTGCCCAACCTCCTGACCCATTGAAACTGCGACAACAAATGTATGCTGTTTTAAGCCTCTAAATTTGTGGTAATTCTTATGAAGCAATAGGAAACAAACAGACTTCTCAAAGCTCACACTAGGAGCTTTGTCTTATACACTACCATCTGTTTCGTTCACCTCCGCATCAGTACTCTACCTGATACACAGTATGCCTCAAAAATTTTTCATTAACCACATAAGACATGGGGAACCACTGAAAGATTTTACACACTGGAATGAAATGGTAAGTACCCTCAACATTAATTATAATCAATTTTATACATGACCTGTGTCATGAGGGGTGTCACATGGGGTCTCAGCTCCCTCTCCCCACATAAGAACACAGGACATGGTGAGGCCAAAAAGGAACACCCATGGAGGCATAGATAGGGGAGTCTATATTCTCACTGGTGGCTAGGTTGGAGACACAGGAAGCAAGAGCCACGCTATCCGCAACCTGCCATCCACTTCTCTCTGCCAACCAACCTCACTTGCTAGCTGCAATCCTCTGTGCTAACTGCAATCTGCTCTCGCTAGCTCAGCCACCATCTTCTTGCTAGGCCCCATTTTGCTGCTAGCATAGCCACGGCAGTTATATTAGTGGCCAATGGCTCACTGGTTACAGCTGACTGCCAACTAGCCACAGCTGATGGCCATCCAATCACAGTTGATGGCCATTTACTACGTGAGCCAGCACCTTTCCATGTGAGGCCGAGAGCCTGGAAACTGCACTCCTGGCTCTGTCCCCACAACCTGTTTCCAACTTATTTGTTAAACCCCTAACAAGCATCACATCCTTTAGACATTTGTCTGACACACACCTGTGCTTTTCTCTATATGCTATTACTCTGACTATAAATTGTTTTCTCTCTGTTCTACTCTCACGTATCTGTTTCCCCCATTTTCATATATTTCCCTTTTCAGCACTTACTTCCAGATCCTGCCCACCCTTCATTGACCCAACATACTATATGACCAGTAAAGCCTTCCTCTTTAGTTTTGTTTCCCATGAAAGTCACCTTTGGTATTCAGAAAACAGAAATGTTCTCTCGGTGTTCCTGAAGTTAGGAATGATTCTCACTGATGCCTAGCTCTGCGTTTTGACAGAATGAAATATCACCTGCTTGTTGTTTTCAGGTTCAGAATGGTCCACTCAATAACCAGAGGCATCAATCTTGGAAGCCACTCTGAAACTAGTGGCTAAAGAAAAATGTAAATGCTTGCAATTTAAATTCCATCCCATTAGATTGTGAAAAGACTCTCTTTCTGGTTCTGATAGTTTCTTATGTGATTTTCATAAACTAAACACATGTTCCTGTTACTTCCATATGGATGCGTTTTTTGTTTTTTTATTGTGTGTGTAATTTTTTAACACAACCAGTGTACTTTTAAACTTTGAATGCTTATATGTTATCATGGATAAATTTTAAGAATTGATTCTCCCTGAAAAAGTTTCTTTTTAAACTGTCTTTCTCTCCCATGGCTTAACATACAATGAAAAATATAACTTAACTTCATTTTGCTGTAACTCATTCTATTTTACTCTCTTCTTCACGAATAATTTCCCACTTCCCTCCTTTTGTGATGTCCCAAATATGGCTGCAAAAATCATTGCATGCCAAGTAACCCCTTGGGTGAGGCTATTACTGGCCTATAATTTCCTAAGAAGTAGTGGGTCATGAGGCCCTTTTAAGCAAGCCGCTTGAAAATGCACACAAATGAGCATGTGTTATTAGTGAATAGAGCCCTCAGAGAGCCATTGTGTTGGCTAAACTTATATTATGGCTCATTCTCTGTAATTTAATTCCAGAGCAGTTATTGGAACTGGGAACTTCAAAATGAGAAATCTTCAAATCTCTCTGTCTCACTCAATCTGTGTGAGAGAGTGTGTATGTGTGTGTGTGTGTGTGTGTGTGTGTGTGTGTGTGTGTGTGTGTGATCGATACAGATGCTAACACAGAAGCTGCAAGATGTTAGGAACAAATATTGACTTTCTTGTGAATCCATGGGCACTGGAATTTCTGTCTTTTGTCCTTTCTAAGAGGGGAAGGGTGGCGCAGAAGAAATTGAGACAATATGCTGACTTTGGAGAAAGAGTGTGCTCCATTGTAGGAGTTAAAATCGACAGGGCCCAGGTAAGTATGTAAAAGGTCAAAGAGGTTAGACTTATGTAAGGAACAGTTACATTAAAGGACACCCTTAAACAAGAAGCATTATAAAACATATTCTTATATGTCTTGTCATGACAAATTCCTCAAGGACCTTTGTTCCTGATAAAACAATCTTTGTCATGGAAAATAATTTACTTAGCATAAATTTGCATGAATCTTAATATAAATACTTATAGGATACTTACAAATATAGAAATATAGAAACAATACAAAAGATACCTGATATATCACAGCCATCAGCAAGAATATGAAGTATCACAAATATTTCTACTCAAATTTCTTTTTCTATTTAAAATATCGGATAGCTGAAATTTAAAATAATTACAGAAATAAACAAGGTGTATAAATACAAATGAGATTAATTAATGAAACGTTATCAAACATTCAGCAAGAAAAAGCTAATCTCTCCAGTATTGAAAACATTTTCCAGTTCACAGCAATTATAGTCAAAGCTAATAAAAATAATTTTGATTTATACTAAAGTTCAGCTAGCTGATTTATAAGCACAATGGAGATCTACATCTTCACTTCAGATCAGCCACAAGAAACCAGGATCAATATGTGCTGAGTAAATGCCACAGAGATTGTCATGTGCTACATAACCAAGGGGTCCCAGTGAATAAGATGGGTGTCATGTTCCTTGTGCAATTTTAACACATGCCACTAATCATCATTCAGCTGAGAAACTTTGTAATGTTTTACTTTGAAAATAAATTGGCACCCGTAAGTTCCTGATAAGAAACAGGTAACTACATGGAATTCATAATGTCAATTTTCTCCAGAGAATGCTGGTCAAGTTCTTTGACTACATTTTCATTTTTTATATTTTTACCTCTTACCACAAAGCTAAAATAACTTGGAAGTTAATGAGTTGAGATCAGCTCAGAAAAAAAATGTTAATTTTTGAGAAATTTAACTACTCTCTAAATCAAACTTCCCATGTGGTCTGTGTAGATGACAATTTCAATTTCTAAGAAAGAGGTTAGCAGGGATGAAAAATATATTGTTTTTGACTTTCAGAATATTTTGAGTCTCAGAGACTATGATTTTCTCCTTCCTAATTTTTGGTTGTAATATTTGAGGGAAGCTGTCTTAAAACATTAGAAGAAAATCATGACTATTTATTGATCCTACGACATGCCACAAAATTTTATTAAATGCCTACCTATTAGGGGCTAATAACATGTCTGTGCTTTGAAATTAAGGTAAATAGGACAACGTTCAGCCCTTAAAAAGTCTTCAGTAGCAAATGACATATACATAGAGTTTCTTATATCATGTGCTGGCAGAAAGGTGGTTCACGGTGGCAGTATAGGGAGATACTTTCACCTCTTCCATAGACAAAACTAACCTACAGCTACATATGGAATAATTCCCTCTGAGGGGGACTTGGAAACTGGATGAAAAGAGCCTACACAACAAGGGACAACACTGCAAAGGGTAGAAGAGGCAGAGATACGACCTTGTTAAGAAACATAACGCACTCCAGCATTTTACGGTCAAGAGGGATCTCAAAAATTTTCCCTGAGGACCGAGGGATTTGAGCTCCATATCAGGTACCCAACCCTTAGACCCTGCACATGAAGAGATGAGCCCCCCAAACACCTGGCGGAAATTCAAAAGATCATAAGAAATTATTACAAACAATTATATGCCAACAAATCGACAACCTAGAAGACATGGATCATTTTCTAGAAACAAATAGTCTTCCAAGACTGACTTAGGAAGAAAGAGAAAATCTGAACACACCAATTACTAATAATGAAATTGAATCAGTAATAAAATATAAAAAAAATAAAAACTCCCAACAAACAAAAGTCCAGGACCAGACAGCTTCACTGGTGAATTCTACCAAACATTTAAAGTTTTAATACAGGTCAACATATGCTTACCATACATGACAAGCAATCACAGTTTTAGTCATTTGAAATGAAGTTACAATGAAAACCTAAGTTCACACAAACACCTGTACACATACGTGACTTCTTATAACAACTTTATTCATAGTTACCCATGTTTGGTAGAATTCACCAGTGAAGCTATCTGGTACCTAGAAAACAAAAGATTGCTCATAAACTGGGAAATGTATAAACAAACTTTGGTACATTCATGCAATTGCATACTACTCATCAATGAGAAAGGAATGACCTATCTATATTAATAGATTTCAAATGCATTATACTGTATAAGGGAAACAAGCCTCAAACGTGTATTATTTCATTTATATGGCATTCTGGTAATAAAGAAATTACAGGAATAAAAAACAAAACAAAACCAGGCCAGTGGTTGTCAGGGATGGGAATGGACAAAAAGGGACACAGGGATTTTTTGCTGATGAAGGAATTATGTAACTTGATGTTAGCAGTGGTTACAAAATTTTATGCATTTGCCATAGCTCACTGGACTTAAACAAGTTACATGTTACAGTATGAAAATTGCATTTTAATAAAAGGATAGGGGAAACCTAAATTGCAAGGTGAAAAAAGATTGATAATGAAGTCTTGATCTGGCACAGGAAGAAAGCTCAAAGCTGAGACCAGTCAGTGAGGGTTTAGAGGGCAAGATGGTGGGCACATAAGGCAATTTAGTAGCTTGGCATAGTCCAGATCATACACTGTGGCCAGACAATAAATCAGGGTGTATATCAGCTCCAAGAAAGTGCCTCTGTTTTCTAATTTGCCTATCTAGAGTGGCAATTTCTTTTTCTAATCTACCCCTTAGTAGAGAGAAGACTAGCCAACAGTAGTCTAGATTCCACTTGTGATTTCAACTAGAGCAACTTGAGAAGGACTGAAAATGAAATATTTTACTGACCTCTGTAGAATCCTAATTGTGGCTATGTCCTAGGTCCCTGATGTGTCTTACCCTTAGGTGACTCAAAAGTAGTTACTTCAATCCTGGGTAATGAAAGCTGGACAGATTAGGAATACTTATTAATTTTGTCTATGATTTCCTTCACCTTTTAAATTGCCACTAGTAATTTACTACAGAATATAAAGTTGCAATTATTTTAAACATGTGTTGGAAGCATCAACATTGTTAATTTAATTAGTACCTATGTGCTAGGCATATTGGCATGTGATTATAAATAAAAATATACAAAAGGGATTCATGACTTCATGTAGCATTAATGATGGAAGAGACCTCATTCTAAACCATTTATTTTTTAAATGAGGCAATGAGAGTCCAAGAAGGCTCAGAGAGGTAAAGCGGGTTTTCTAAGGCCAAATACCTAATTAGAGATTAAACTGAGTTTAAAACCAAAGTCTCCTAAGTGTTAAAAATTGATTTTTTTTTCACTATTTATATTAAAGTCAGTCTTTTTTTTTTCTTTTTTTAAACATTTACTTTTTTTTGCCAGCAAAACAATATATTGATTATGCCAAATTGTTAGTAATTGTTAGGAAAAATAGCACATATTATAAAGTCAGAAACCTACCATAACTACTCTTATCATTTTGGCATACTTTTTTTATGTGTGTGCAATTTTGTGTGATATGTATACTTTTGTATTCTGTCTGTTTTCACTTAACATGAACACATAGCATATCAGAAGAATTTGACATGAAGCTCTACCTACTTGGTAATTGCTAAACCAAATGGCTGTGTAGAATTTCTTCAAGTGGATACATTACACTTTATTGAGCTCTTTTGCTATTGTTGGAAATTTAAGATATTTAGGACTTCAATTTGTAGGGTATCCAATGGACACTTGTCTCATTAGAGAGACCACATCAGGGATGATGTAGATGCCTGATCACTGCACTGTACACCTGAAGCTGAAGCTGAACAATAATGAATGTCAACTACAATTATATATATACATATATATATATATATATACATATATATATATATATGTATATATATGTATATATATATATACACAAGAAGTGGAGTACGGCATTAGGAATAAAGGCAGTGGAAATATAATGGCTGTATGCGATGTCAGAGGGGTAGTAGATGGGGGAGGAGGGTTATCACAGTGTGAGGGATATAAATGATAAATGTTTAACTATTACATTGTTTTGTACACCTGAGACTAATAAAAATGTTAAAAAAATAAAAAATAAATAAAATAAAATTGCCCCCATGTTATCTTCAAAATCTAGCAATACCTGGTTGCATTGCTGTGCTTCTTTCTTTTTGTAAAGAAAAAATATATATATTTGGCTACAAAAGCCTGAACATAGAAGTCAGGTAAGATAATTTAAGGCCTAAGTAATAAAAATAATAAATCACAGAAAAATATTCATAGTGATTGAAAGATGACTCAAGAAAGTTTCTGACTCAAAAAAGACCTTCCAATGTTTATGCACATTAATAACTGATTTCTAACTCATTAATTCTGTATTTGTTTCTCTTTGCAGTCTACATAACTAATTGAAATTCAAATTTTAGCAACAGATATCTTCTTTGCATTATAATTTCCTTCTCATTACAATCTACATTTTCCCTCAGTCATTAACCTAATAACACTTTCTCATAGATATGTCTGTACTTTTAGAGATGAAAAAGGAAATTATAGTTTATCCAGGAGGCCAATAATGGTCTGACCTACTCGAAGTTACACATCTAGTTAGGGCAGTGCCAATTCTCCTGGTTCTACCTCCAGAGTTCTTTTTTTCTACACTAGGTTTTGTAGCAGCAGCAGCAGCAGCAGCAGCAGTAGTAGTAGTAATAGCAGTGGTAGCAACAGGAACAGCAGTAGTGATAGTAGCAGTAACATCAGCAGCAGAAGTAGAAACAGTGGTAGTAACAGTAGCAGCAGACACAGTAATAGTAATAGTAGTAGTCGCAGTAATAATGGTAGTAACAGCAGCCACAGCAGTAGTAGTATTAGCAGTAATAGCAGCAGCAGCAGTAGCCGTGAAATAGTGGTAGTAGTAATGACAGTGGTAAAGCACTTAATTTTCATTGATCATTTCTTATGTTCCATGTACAGTTTTAAGATCTTAACATCCTTTACCTTATTCAGTCTTTACATAACACCCACAAGGTAAGAATCCATTTTTAACTCCGCATGACAAAATTAAGAATCAGAAGCTACATAGCTAATAGGTAGTGAATCTGGGACTCTAATTCTAATTCAGACCTCTTATACATTTTGCCATGACGTTAATAATAAAACATTTAATAATAATAGAATAGTGAAATATTTAACATAATATTTACAGATATTTAATGTTAATTAATATGTTTTAAATAATTAAAAGTCATCCATAAAATGATTTTTTAATTTAAAAAGTACCTTCAATTTACCTGAATATTATATTAAACATACTTTGACATGCAACAGTGTATATATGGAAATGATCAATTTTCATATATAATGTAGACATCTGATGAAATAAATGTTTTATCTCATAATATTCCAATTTATATGAAGAAGAACACTACAAAAGTCTGATGAAATAGATCAGAAAATATCTAAATAAATGGAGAAATATTCCATTCATAGACAGAAAGATTCAATATTGTTGAGATGTTATTTCTTTCCCAAACTGATCTATAGATTCAACACAATCACAATAAAAATCCCAGTAGGTTATTTTGTGAATATCAATAAACAGATTCTTAAGTTTATATGGAGAAGCAGAAAAAAAAAAATAGAATAGACAACTCAATATTGAGGAAGAACATAGTCTGAGAACTGACAATACATGAGTTCAAGACTTACTATAAGGCTACAGTAATCAAGACAGTGTGGTTTGGGGGAAAAAAAAGAAAAAGAAAAAGAAAAAAATAGATCAATGAAAATATAACTATTTTAATATTTCACATAAATATACACAACTGATCGTTGACAAAGGAGCAAAGGCAATAATACAATGAAGAAAAATTGCCTTTTCAACTATTGGTTTTAGAGCCACTGAACATTCACATGCAGAAAAAGAAAAATAATTTACACAGAGATGATACACCCATCAAAAAATTAACTCAAAATGAATCATAGGCCTAAATGTCAACCACAAAACTATAAAACTGCTAGAAAATAATACGGAAAACAACTAGATGGCCTTCAGTATGGCAATCACTTTTTAGATACAACACCAAAGGTACCATCCAGAAAAGAAAGAATTGATAAAATGAACACTTTCTGTTCTGCAAAAGACAATGTCAAGAGAATAAAAAGACAAATCGCATATTGGCAGACAATGCTTGAAAATGTGCATCTGATAAAAAACTTATCTGAGATATACAAAGAACTCTTAAAACTCAGCAATAGGGAAACAAACAGCCCAATTGAAAATGAACAAAGACCTGAAAAGACACCTCACAAAAGAAGATATACAGATGGCAAATAAGCGTATG
The DNA here is from genome assembly GCF_036562045.2 of Rhinolophus sinicus. Classification (NCBI taxonomy): domain Eukaryota; kingdom Metazoa; phylum Chordata; class Mammalia; order Chiroptera; family Rhinolophidae; genus Rhinolophus; species Rhinolophus sinicus. The sequence continues at coordinate 90,019,999 of NC_133758.1, forward strand.
AAAAGATGTTCTATATGTCATTAGGGGAATCACAAATTAAACAACAATGAGATGCTGCAGCACACCTAATAGAATGGCCAAAATTGAAAACACAATACTAAATGCTGACAAAGACGTGTAATGAATGACCGCATGACCGCAATAGGAACTCTCAGTCACGCTGGTGGGAATGCAGACACACAGCCACACTGGAAGACATTTCAGCAGTTTCTTACAAAACTAAACATACTCTTACCATACGATCCAGCAATTCTGCTCCTTGGTATTTACCCAAGTTAACTGAAAACTTTGGTCTACACAAAAACCTGCACGTGGAATTTATAGCAGTTTTACTCATAATTGCCTAAACTGGGAAGCAGTCAAGATGTCCTTCAGAAGGTGAACAGATAAATAAACTGGGGTGCATCCAGACCAGGGAATATTATTCAGTACTGAAAAGAAACAAGCACTCAAGCCATGGAAAACCATGGAAGAAACTTAAGTGCATATTTAAGCAAGAGGAACCATTTGAAAAGGCTACATAGTATATGATTCCAACTATATGACATTCTGGAAAAGAACAAAATTTTGGAGACAGTGAAAAAGATGTGATTGCCAGTAATTAGGGTACAAAGGTAGAGTTCAGAGGATTTCTAGGGCAGTGAAACTATTCTGTATAATACTACAATGGTGAAAACATGCTATTAGACATTTGTCAAATCTATACAGTGAACCCTAATTTACACTGAGGACTTTGGGTAATAATGAATGATGTGTCTGTCAGTGTAGGTTTGATTGTAAAATGTACCCCTCTGGTGTGGGAGCTTGGCAGAGAGAGGGGCTCTGTGCATCTGTGGGCACAGGGGGTACGTGGGAACTCTGTATTTTCCACTCAATTTTGCTGAACCTAAAATTGCTTTAAAAATAAAGTTTATTAATTAAAAATTATGATGAAATAGTAATATTTATATAGATTATTCCCATAGGAATGGTATTTACTTAAAGACTTAAAGTTCATAGAAAAATATTGGCACTGTAGCAGTGTAACCAGTGACTGCAATAACATGTATGTACATCAAGACTTGCTATTGAATCACCACTGAGAATTTTTGCTCTTCCAATAATACTGAAGAGGTAACTGTAATTGTTAGATAGCAAGTGCCAAAGACTTACACACTAAATTCCTGATTGGCTCTTTTCCTATAGCTTAAGTATCAGCATTTGATTTCACATAAAGTAGTGACCTAAAAATAGCACATTTATTTTTGCTTCTCATCCTGCAGTCTTCTCCACCCACTCAAGTATTAGCTCCAGCCAGGCTTTTCAGAACTTTCTGTGACTCTCAGAAGAGGCTCTTAATTCTTGGCTAATCTACCCTCTAAGTCTCACTGCTACTGTAGCTTCATTTATCTTCTTTCTCACTGGAGTAGTACAACCCAGAACTGTCATGCCCACCAATAAATCTAGCCATAATTGTGTTAAGAGCTGGAACTCAGCTTCAACTTCCCACAAAGTCCATTTTATTCTCACTGTCGCTTGGGGGTAGTTGCAGAGGAATGTAGTCAGGAATTTACCGAACCAGAAGCATGTCAATTTTCCCACCAAAGCTGTAATATGTGAAATGCAGTTTCCAAGCCCCTTATGCCTATGATTAGAAATTAGAGATTAATAAGGATTGACATTGAAATTTTGCAAAGAATCTGTAATTATACCTGAACAAACGAACACGAGAAAAAATTTTAAAGGGGCCAATTGACTGTGATGGCAGTCAGACCTTTCTTAAAATTACACAGAAATGTTTCCCGTTTTATATTCCAAAGCTAATTTCAAAAAGTGCTCTGCTGGAAAGAAATCGAATGACAGTGCATAAGCAGGTTTCCAATCTACTATTTGTATTGTGACACCCACACACACTCCACTCTGATCATGTTTTTAGATTTTTGAGTGGAACGAGCTGTTATTAAATGTGAAAAGGCTAAAATGCATGAATAATAACTATTAATTATCACACTTTATTAAATGAACTAAGGCAGCTGGGACCTGAGTTTGTCCCTGACACAACACATATGAAGCTGTAGATGAACAGTACACACAAAAAGATTATTTCTAGTTGTTTTGCAGTGTTTTGCTTAAATCTCAAGCTTTTCTTTATAGTCATATTGTGGTTGTTTTTATCAGAACTATCCATCCCCAGAAATCTTAGTAATGACACATGTACAAACAAATAAACGAAGGTCAACTAATCTTCCATTGCTGCTGTTCCCTAACTGAACACCCTATTCAGGAGGAATTTTATATTCAGTGTGGCAGTATGAGTGAAGTTAGACAGAGAAACTAAAAGGTATGCAAATGCCTCATCATTTTGACTCTTAAAGGGCAGGAGTGAGTGAATGTTTGAGGCATCAAAGGATGAAAGATGGTGGCTAAAATATTTCCGGGATAAGAAGTCTCCATTCCCTTATGTTAGACTTGGTATCGTCACCTTTATAGGAAAGCTCTACAGTACTTCACAGCACTTTTGTTAGATAGACCAGTATTTTACTGCTACGTATTTCCCTTCAGCTATGAGTCCTGCCTATAAGTAAATGTAAATGTTGAGCCTATAACTTGTAATTCATCTCAACCAATTACAGTGAGTGAAAAACAATTCTAGGTACATAAAGAGCTTACTTCTTTGTAGCTGGGTCTGTCTGGATTGTCTGAATTGAAGTGGGTTTTTCCAGAATTCTCCTACAGTCATTTGTGTAAATGTTGCCTGAAATTAACTTTCACCCCTGGCTTTCACGACACTACTCAATCATTTCCCGGCCAGTCTATCAATTCTCAAGTCATTTCATGGAAACTTCTTTCCTTGTCTTTTCCTTTAAATTTTGGTGTTAACTAAGATCCCATTTCCACTTTTTTTTCTTTGCCTTATCACCCTTCTTCTCTTTTCATTCCTTCTCGCTTTTCCTCTTCTTACTAAATATGTAATAAAAAATACTGAAAACATGGAGGTAATTATGAAAGGAAATTGCTGAATCCAGTTCTAGGCATTTGAATTTGAGTATTATTTAGGAATATTAAGGCACAATACTCAGCACGCAGTGGGAGATCAAAGACTAAACTTTGGGGAGGGGCAGTTTCACGTGGTATCAAATTGGGAGTGAACAATATATATAGCTGATAACTAAAATTCTGGGGCGATTGTGACCTTTAAAAGGGAGACTTGTGGGATATCCTCATTAAAGTGGATAAAGAAGGAAGATGAACCAAAATAAGGATTACAGTTAGGAGCATCCTTTCTATGACCATAAATTTCATTCTCATATGACAGGCTGTGTCATTATGTCTAACAGTGAAGGATTATGTTTTGTTGGAGGTGAAAGTTTGACATAGTCAGAATTATTGTAACTATCAAACCAGGTGGATGGACATGGCATTGCCAGAGTCTACAAACCTCAGTGACTATTATCAAATAGTACTGCTTACACATTGAGAAGGATACAGCTACATACAGTACCATAATGGCAACTGACATTAAATCAAGTGAAGAATGTTACTTCCCATTGCAAACTATGAAGCAGAATTTGTACTAAACTTGAGGCTCATAGCTAAGGAGAGAAACCAGAAAAGGGAAGCTAAGGGAGATGGCCATGAGATAGGAAGTGAGAATGTGGAAGAATCTATGGAGAACTAGATCCTGAGTCAGTACAAAGTAAAACAAAGTCTGAATTTAGGTGGAACTGTGTCTATAGAATCATCAATTCAGAATGCTCATCTTCCCCCTTAATATCTTTAAAGATATTTTACCCATCTGGATTGGGTTAAAAGAAAAACAAAAAAACTATTAGGCATAATAAGTTTACTTGTTCTAAATAGCAGGATGAAGTAGGTGTGGCAATAAGAAAATGTTGCTGACAGATCCAGCATATAATATTTGCATTCATTAGTTATGAAAGGTATAATGAGTTTGACTCACTTTATACATGTTTTTCTTATAGTGAGGAAACAATAAATGTATTGATTCAAACAATACGTTAAATCAGTTAATGAAACGTAATATAATAATTTCATCCCTTAGTTTTCTAATACAAAATATTAAAATAAGAGGTAGAGCAGTTAAAATAAATGAAAATTCAAATTGGCAAATTGGCCTTCATAGGTATTTTGTAGTTACTCTTTGGTGGACTGTGCAACAATGTCTGTGTTGGATGATATTCACAATCTGTGAGTGCTGCTTGCAGCCCCATATTAAAACAATGGGTACGTGGGAAAGTAGCAGAAAGGATGAATGAGGAAATAAAATGGAATCTAACTTGAAGGAAACATTTATATACATTCCAATGGAGACTCCCGTAGTACTTCAGGGAGCTTCCCACGGTGAGTTGAAAGTATTCAGTATAATTTTGGGATTTCTGAAATTGATGCCTCAGGAAATCCTGATCTTATAAGAATTAATTTTTTCTGTGAATATTTTGAAAACTACTTGACAATAACAGAGAGCTTTTTCTACACAAAAAACTGAAAGGTCATGTAAAAAGTAGAAAAAAAAAAATTCCTACAATCTTTTTTATTTTTTTCTTACCTTGAAGATTATGTATGGAGTTCACTGGAAACATTTAAAAATCACGGTAATAAAATCCGATAGACCTGTTTGTGATCTGGCTTTTCAAAATGTTAAGAATGTAACTCAGAAATGATCCTCACAATAGCCAGAAATACTTGATTCCATTATAAGTGAGTGCTCTCTTCAATTGCAGGGTAACCTAGATTTTACACCACAAAAGAGGGTGCATGCTCCAGAGCTTCAGGGAGGACCATCATGTGCATTTTTTATTTATTTATTTATTAAACTACACATTACCCTTGCTTGACTATTAATCAATTAAGCACAATTTCACGGTGTTAATTTAGGAGTTTGAAAACTGAGACACATGCCATTGACATGGAGCCTTTAAAAATACTTACATGTCAATATTGTTTTACTACATTACTTTTGTATGTTTGTTTTCAATCTTTTCCGAGTTTTGAAAACTCTGTTTGATGTTAGTGACGGTGACTCATAAGAGGCCAAAAACAGTACCTTCCCATGTTGGGAAAACACAGTATTTGATGAAACTTTTTTTAGAGCAATGCACGTGCCAGGTTCTCCACTCATGAGTACAGCTAATCCCTTCCTAACGTATTTATTATCAGTCTGATAGATTTATAGACTAAATTAAATTTCTCAAGTATATGGGGAAAGTTAGAAAGAACTGAAGAGATTCTGATGTTTTCAGAGAGTTAGGGTATCTTTCAGATTCAAAAGAAGCCAAGGTGAGTTCTAAAATAAGTAGGATTTGTTTTTAGCTGGTACATACCAAGCTGATTTTAGAATTATTAAGATATTTGAGGGATTGAGAAAAGGTTGCTTTCCTGAGCCCATCCACTGGACCTCACCTTGAGTTCCAGTCTCCCCTTAGACCTCCCTGACCTCCCCACAACTAAAGGGCTGGCACCAGGCATTGTGGGGTGACCTTCAGAGTCTCTTCAGCACTGGCAACAGTGTCCATTGATGGTGATGCCTGTGTCTTAGGGTTCTTACTTCTTTTCAATTTCTGCTTTGATTGTTAGCTCATTACTCAACAGGGCAACTTTAGATGTGGCTACGTGATACCAAAAATGTGCTGTCACATAGAAAAAATACTGATTTTACTGAATTTTCCACTTTTTAACACTTTATGATGGCCTTTCAGCCAGCAAATACAAACAAAATAATTTGAGAGGTTTGTATCACTATTATATCTGACACATAGAAGACATCCTTAGAATTACTATTATCATTGTTATTGCACTAAAAATAAAACTTCTTTAAACAAAAGCAAACCTTTATAAGTATCATTACAAAAACTGTCAATTCTATTTTTCAAGAGCAGAAGTGACTCTAAGTGCTCATTGATTTCTGGAAGAGGGCATATCTGTCACCAATCAAACTGGGGCCACAAGGATGGGGAGACATCTGAGCACAATGCCACACAGTTCCTGAGACTCCAGGCAGAAGTCAGAGGCAGATGGAGGGTAAACCAGAATCCCACATTCCTGACAATATGACTATAGGAACATCTTCCCATGCAGCAGGTGAGATTTTTTTATTTGTATTATTTTATCACTTATGTGTTGAAAGTCACAATGTTAATTTTATTAATCATAGATATATTTGAAACATACACAAATATGCTTGAAGAAAGGTATTTATGATAAAGGAATATAATAAATCTACAATAAGATGCCATTTTTCATTCAACAGATTGGGAGGGATCAAAAGAGGTTCATAATGTACTCTGTTGTTGAGAGTATGTGGCATTCTTATATATTGTAGGTTTATAAATTGCTATAAATGTTAAAATATTAAATAAATACTCTTCCACTGACACTTGTTTCACTTTTAGGAATCTATCCCACTGGTATGTTCACATATGAAGGCAATTAATTACATATGTACAAATCAAATCATTGCAGCTTTTTATCCCTCTGTAATATCAAGTTTAGAACAGACAAAAATGTCTATTAATAGAAAAACATTCCATGAAACATGTGCATAAAGGAATACAAAGCATAAATAAACATCACTTTATATGTTCTGCTACAGGAATAGCTCCAAATAATATTTTAAGTGAATAAAGCAAGTTGCTGAAGAATATGTAGAGTATGCTACTAATTTGTTAAAAATAAAGAAATCTGTACATGCTTACAGATATATGTGATATATATATATATATATATATATATATATATATATCACATATATATCATACATATGTATATATATATATATATATATAATACACACACACACACACATACAGAGGCAATGAACACATAAGAAACAGCTAATAATACTAGTTGCCTTTTGGTGTAGTGAACTAAATGATTAAGAAACAAGAGAAGGAGAAATAACTAATCTGATCCTTTTTGAATTTTGTGCAAAGTTCTAGGGCTACTTACTAAAAATAATGTTTAAAATAAAAATAAATTATTTATTAACTGCTATTGGTATAGATCCTAGAGCTATTAGAGAAGACAAGTCCATACACTTTGCTGCCTGCAGCCCTCCTTCTCTTAACTATTAGTATGCCCCAAATCAATGGAAATTGGGGACTTCTCTCCAGCATTTCATATGTGCTAGGATCTCTTGGGGTCTTCAATATATAAAATTTCTTTCAATTCCATTTAAGGCTTTAAATGCTAGATTTAACAATGAAGTCTATATTTTCTTTGAATATTTCCTGTAAGCACTACACTAAAATCTGGGCTGAAGACTGGATAATCAATGCTTCTAGGGATCCAATGTCATACTCTCATTTTTTCTGGAGGAAGTTGCCAGCAGCCTGCAAACAGTGTTTGTTGTTTTGTTTAATATTTTGCTGGTGTTTGTTTTTGTATAATATATATACACATTATATACAACATTATATATTACTATGGATAGATGATAGATAGATAGTTAGACACTTTTAAATGACATTGCTGAATTTGGCAGCAAAGTGGTTGACTTCTGTATAAAAGCAACATATTTATATTTTACTGGAAGTCTTTTTGCTGCCACATGTATTGGTTTTTAAAAACACACACACAAAAAGCTTTAAGTAACTCATGCTTGACATGGAAGCAGCAAAGTGAATTTAAACAAGTATGGTAAAGAAAGCTAAGGCAGCAAGACTAAAGAAGAAATTATTCATGACACTGGAAGACAATAAGGTAGAGTTTATTCAAGAGCATCCATGACAGTGGATGCAGGGACCACCGCATTGGGATCTTGTAGTGGGGGACGGAGATTGGACTCAGCTTCAAATACAAGATGGGCAAGTGGTAATTTATAGTCAAAGAACTCGGTGGGGTTCAGTAGATGCAAAATTACTAAAAGGCAACATCAAGGGTAGGGGGAGATTCGGATAAAGTGACCAAATAGGATTATTGCTGAAGACAGGCCAGGGTGTTGAGACATAACCTGGAGGATGATGGAAGATGGGGAATCTGATCAGATATCATGGGTGATCAGATATGGACAGTGTGTTTGTGTGGGGTCCTTGCTAAAATGACTTAGCAAGGTTCTTGCTAAAATTGGATTTTCAAAGGAAGTGCACAGACAGGCCTAGGAGAAGATTCAGGAGCCTGACTAAAGCTTGATCAAGTAAAGAATCTTTGTCAGTAACTTATTTTTTGCCAGGTAGTAAAATACTATGGTCTTTTTGATATTAATGAAGTTAATTAATCCCTACATATATGTATATATATATATATATATATATATATATATATATATATATATAAAATCAGAGATAGATTACTTAAGGTATTGGAGTAACTGGAATAATAATTATTATTAATATTATTATAATTGTTATTGTTTTGAGAGTAAGGTAAGGAATGGCTTCTTCCATTTATTTATGAAATATAATTTAAAGAGTTTATGTAATTTCTGTGTGTGAGGATGGAATTGATGGAGATTTTCACAGTGAAGGTTTGAAGAAGACCTATGGACTGGAGAGTGAGGGAAAGGACAGGATAAACTTTATAGGATCACTGTGAATAAGCTGTAAATTATAATATTAGTAATTGATTCTGATATGTTTAATGAATATGGTAATTATCTTTAGTTTTCCTCAACTATTCACTATATTCAGATATAACCATAGCAATAAAGGTAGACCTCAGGTCACAAAAAAAAGAATTCATGGTATAATTTTATATATGCATTTGGCATTTCATTACTCATTTATCTTTAAATAGAATACAAGAGCTAGAGATAGAATAAGTACTGGACAAAATGGACAAACATAAATTGATATAATTTAAAATACATTAAACACTTTGTGACTGAACTACCTAGATATTTGGGGCAAAATAATATTTACTTTCTTATTTATTAAGAAATTTACATCCCTCGGTTCTTCAATCACATTATTTTGGAATGCTTCTTTCTAACAGTCTATACCTATTATACATTATTGCTAAATGGATGCAGATATTTTCCTTTAAACCTTTCTAAATTAACAATAGATTGAGTAACCACAATGGCATTTACAAAGAAACAAATTTTCATACTTGGTGGGTTGGACCTATCACTAGAAATAAAAATATCATTATGACTACTTTGTCCATTATGTCAATCCACACAAAAGGGAGTAAAGATTGAAGAAAACCATCTAGATGCATACTACATCAAAATAACACTCTCATCCCAAATGTCTTTTTTTAATAGATGAAAAACTTTTGGTTTGATTTAATTTGATTCATCAAAATCATTAATTAAATTATTTAGCTTGCTCTTTAGGGTGCTTAGGGGAGAAAAAACAATTGGAAGCACCCTGATACACTTCAACACTGATGATGCAGTGGGTGTTAGATAATTGATACGAGTATGTAATACCATGAAGATGACATGGCGATGGTGATCTACATTAATAAAGAAAATTCACGAAAGCAAAGAGTAAAAACCAGGTTTTGACTGCATACGTTAATTTTTAAACCTTGCAAATGTTTGCAATGTTAAATATTAGCAAACAAACAAACAAAAAAATACAACACACAGGTATCTTCAACAACATAGGGAACCAGCCACTCTTTATTATTAATTTTGTAACTGACATTGCTTTTACTCTAAAGAGTTTTTTTTCTGACTCTCTATGGCTCAATACTGAGACTCTTGGTAACCAGTTTTTACTTAAAGAACTATACATGAATTTATCTGTCCTCTAGTCAAATGTTTTACTGACATCTGTGGGAATAAAAGAATTAAAGTGTCTCCTAATGAAATGACATTGACAATGATTACAGTCAGTGGCCCTAAGTCAGGTAGGTAAGGGCAGAGGGACTATTTTAAAGGTAAATGGAGAGAAAATCTATTTGTGTTTCCTAGGAGAACAGTTCTTCAACTGCCACTTCTGGAAAGATTTTCCCACTAAACACTCCTATTAAAAATACAGGCTTATCTACAAACCTCATTTTCTTATCTTCTCATAGTGTGCAGAGGGAATAAATTTCTGGTCAGCAGCTGCATAAAACATAACAGTTACCTATAAATGGAGTGGTCAGTCAGCCAAAATGTCCGTGGGTACTCGTAGGTGATAAAGACCTTACAGTCACAAAGGTCATTTCAAGGAGCAGCCTGAAAACACCAAGGGGTGGGGGAGCACACAAAGCAGAGGACCCTTAAAAGCTGCATTTATAGGCAAGTACAGTTTGAGAGACTATTTAGAGAATTGATATAAAGTAGACATTTTATTTTGCCACCTAAGGGGGTTTAAAAAAGAAATATTAAAAGTTTAGGATCAGTTCACAAAAGACAGGGTAATAAAGAGCTGTAGAGACTGTTGCGGTATTAGCCTCAGTTTTGCCAGCTTCCTCATCCTTCTTTATGTAGTGTCCCCCAAACCCTTTCTTCAGCGAATTCCTTCCCCACTCAGTGGTGCTGTGGGGCTGTCAACCATATCCCATATCCCTCCAATCACAGAGCATGGCACATAAAGCAAGTAAGGCCAATTTGAATTCTTTTCCAAAACTTTCCAAAGTCTAGATACAATAAGAGAGAATCCCTTTCTACATCGTGGATTACAAATTCAAAGCATTCGGACCTGAGTTTGTCAATATTTCCGTTTCCTGCTACACGCAGAGAATTGATAAGTATAAAGAATCAGTAATTAGGAAGAGCTAGGCATAGACTACTGGTGGCAATGGAATACTCTTTCAGGCCCTGATACTCTGATTTCCTTATTTCTTTAATTCTGTGAGGATTCTTCTCAACTTAATATATCAATAAATATCATTTTCGCTCAAGGAAGATTGAAGAGGGTGTATGTAATTTTCAACCTAAGGAATTCTGACTTATACAGATAGGAAGGATAGTGTGTCAGAATAAAGAAAAAAATTTCCACTAAAAACAAGGTAGTTGTCAAATTTACATATACTTTATTACATACCAGAAAAGAAGTTGGCCACACAAAGAATGTAGAGAAACAAAACAAATATGCAGTCACAAAATCATGCCATTTATTAAATTTGAAATAATCCAATATTTAATTACACATAATTGTTTTATTGCAAACTATTTAAGTAGCACACATTCACAATCATAACTCCTGAAGTGCCATTGCTACATGAAAATTAGGGTAGAATATGGCAACATTTGCTTCAGTGATTGACGTGTGGATGATTCACAACTGAAACACAATTAGTATAAGTTTTAGAAATTTAATTCTGAAAAATTATAGAATTTAATACCGCTGATGCAAATATGCCCCATTATATAATGTAGGCTTACTAAACAAATCATATCAAACTAAGTTAATAATAATGAAGATAACAAACAGAAGTGTATAATAAATAGAAAGAACAAAACAAATATAATCCAAGTTTCTGAACTGCTATTCCTGAAATGGAGACTAATAACACTCAGTAGGAATTTTGCAACATGCCAAGAGTTATAGTTTGTACAGCAGCCTGATTTTTTAGTACCGTGTTTCCCCCAAAATAAGACCTAACAAGAAAATAAGCCCTAGCATGATTTTTCAGGAGAACATCCCCTGAACATAAGCCCTAATGCGTCTTAAAACTTCATATAAGACCCAGTCTTATTTTCGGGGAAACACGTTACTGTATAGAAATAGAGTCCTCAACAAAATTTTATCACTTGCTACATATAGTTTACAGGTAATTTATTACAATTTTTAAAAAAATTTAATAAATAATTGTAAGTTTATAAGCTTACTTGATAAACGACTTTGAAAGTAAGGGCTTACAAAACCATATACTTATACAAACAAAAGGAAGTGCTGATATTTTATAACCAATTGTCAACTTATTGGGTTGACATCGGTCCTGATTCAGCTGGAAAAATAATTTTCAAAGATTGTAGTAAAAGATGAAGAGCCTCAGACATCCCCTAAGAGGGAGATGACAAGGCATCAGTCCACCCAGAGCGGAAATTTCCAGGGAGGTCTTAATGTTGTGATTCTGCTTTGGACAATATGAGCTATTCTTTGTTCTAAGAACTGACTCATCTAATCTGGGATGAATTTCTCAGAATTACAATGAAACAGAGCCGAAATGAAGCCTCAAGAAACACTTTCATTTACCAAACCCTGCCTGGACACTTTCAGTGAGAAGCCTGGAAGCTAATCATTCTTCAAATATATTTCATTGTTGCTTCCCATCCAAATATAAACCCATAGAAGCTAAACGTATTCCATCTCTCACTGCATTTTTTTTATGAGACCACCATATCACTACCACTGAAGCACCTTCCCATTCTTCCTCTCTCATTTTAATTTTATTATGCATCTCATTTGCAACAAACTCACCCCATTCTCTCTCCCTTTTCTCTTACATTCTCATCCTCAAACTTTGCTTATCTAAGCCTGATTTACCCTTGGATAATCCAACTTTTATATCAAGTCTTGTAGAAGTCCTTTAATCCTCATCTTTTCTCTGGCATGGGCACTCTTATAAACTCTTAACAGTCTGTCTACCATTTTTATACTTAACAAACTATGTTCTAATTGCTCATTAGGTTGCATTGTAGACTATAAACTCACTGAGGCTAATAACTATAACACCATGTTCATCACAAAATTTCTATATTTAACATGGTTTTTAATACACTGCTTTCATAAATACTTGTTAAATGGAGGAAAGAGGGAAGGAAGGGAAAGAAGAAAAAGGAATAAAAGAAGAAGAGAGGGACAGAGAGATGAAAGAAGGAATTGAAGTCTAGCAAAAGTGAAGCAATGCACATATACGAGTACATAGAAGAAAGGCATGCAATATAATTAAAGCATTTAATGGTAACGCAGCCTCAGTACTAAGTTCCTACTGAAAAAACACGGAGAAAATGTGCAAATCTTGGCAGTCAACCACTGAGAATTAATGAGGGATGCACATCAGAAAAGGAGAAGGTGAAAAGGAAAGAGACTAAAACCATGATTTAAAAGGCTACGGTCTGAGGAAGGTGTCCTGAGTATATTGTAATTACTTAATGAATTATATTTCAAAGCCAAACTTAATTGAAAATAGATTGAAATGTACCCCTCTCACAGCACTGTTGTGGTAGTTATATATAGAGACCCGAGTAAAAAAAAAAACACAACAGATTTAGCCGAAAAGCACATTTTGATATTGTAAACCTAAAGTATAGAAAACAAAATAATAAAAAGTCTCCTTGTAAAGCTCACTGAGGGCTACTAAAATGTACGGCAACACAATTTCCCCCCTTACATGAATTGTTGAAAAATCACTCCAATTTGGGGATACTCTTCACCTTGAATATGCTACCAAGAAGTGCCCATTTGTTCCAAAGGTTGCTTCTGTGATATGTGTTATCTATTCAATATTACTTCAACAATTTTTCTCTAAACTTTTTTGTTAATATGTTAAATTTTTTATTTACCTTATTCTAATTGTATTAACTATATTTTTAGGACGTGAATTTAAATACACCACCTTTAAAACTGCCTTATTTATTCATTTTTATACTGTCTATTTTCCAAAAGGAAATCTGTTTTTTCCAGAATATCATGGCACCTCTTTTCAGTGGAAAAACTCTAGTTTTAAAATGCCGGTCCAGTTGAAACCATTGCTATAGTTGGCTAGTGTTTGTAAGTTTACTGCTGGTCACCCAACCATTTACGCTGCTTACTATGCACTAAACCATTTAACTTAATTTAATGGTTTATGGTTAATAAAATACAGTTATTTTAAAGAGGCAAATTAATGCCAGAACAAAGTAATTCATCTTTCAGACATTAAACATAAAAGAGATGGTTTTAATATAAGGCACAATGGAAAGCTGTTCACCTTATAAACCTTCTTTTTTTCAAGGCACTGTCTTTCCCTATGACAGTGTCAACTAGCCTTTTGAGTAACTGCTATGAGTCTTGCCAACAGAACAACATACCTATTCCTAGAAGAACAAATATACCAGTGTATAAATATATATTTTAAGTATTTAATTTATACCAATTATATTTTCTTCTAATATGGTTGTTTTCTTAAAATGTTGGTTAGTTCATAAATAAGAGGCTACAAATTCTGCTAAATTTCTCCCAAAATAAGAGCACTTAACTCAAACTATGTTAAAACTTAACATTTCTATCACATGTTCACTTGGCATTTTTTTAGGTTATCCTATATCTAAATGGAGGCATGTGTCCTCATTTGTAGTTTCAGTATGTCTTGATAGTTTTATTCCGCTTAAGCTCTATAACTCTTTACATTATTCTAATTGATTAAACGTGATTTATGTGTTATTTATTATTGTCCTAGTGATATTCATAGGATGTTAGGTATCTAAACTCCTATGAGTTATTATCAGTGGTAACTGCATGTTATCATGATTTAATATACACTAATAAATAATTCTCACAAAAGTTATATTATAATATGTAATAACAACAGGATACATTCATCTGATAGGAGGGAAAGAATAAATTATCGGGGGCAGAATTTGCTAGAGCAGCACCAATTATAAATCAAAGAGTGCTCTCTTCGTAGTGGCATGACCTATTAGGTGTCCTGGTTGATTCCAGACTATATATAAGCAGGAAACTAGAAGTAAAAAGAGCACTAATGCTGGCCTTTTCCTTGAGATGAAATTCGACTTTGGCTTCAGGGCCTCCCGGACATAAGGACTAGGAGAAAAGGTTCAAGGCCTGCCCAAGTTAGAAAATCTATAGGCGACTCTCCCCACAAAGCCAAACTTTCCCCTACAAAAGCTGAAATTCCAAAGTCCTACACACATGATTTATAAGCGGAACTAGAGATAAATCCAGTTTATTAAATAATCGTTGCAAGGGAGATTGCCTGGCTTACACCTTGTGCTGAGTAGGGGAAATAAATGGGACTCAATATCAAGATTTCTAATCACATGATGGTTTAGCAAATTTGCTATGCAAATTCATCTAGGTGGTACTAAAGAAACAAACAAAAATAAAACAAAGACTTCAACTTGGTATTTTTTAGAAATGCCAGGTAATATTTTTCAGACATGAGTTAATGTTCCATATTACCTTGTTAGTGTTCACCATGAATTCATAGTCTATTTCCTCAACCTGTTAGGGTCAAAACTCAGTTATTAGGTGTCTGAAAGTGAATTAGTCTCTGTAAATAAACCGACAAATCAATGTTAAACAGTGTTACACAAAAATAACACTGATAGCTAATAATTTACATATAAAAAAGATTATTGGCCCCAAGACTAAGATATGGGAGAATCTGTAAGAAAACACACAATATGAATGAAATAAAAGTACCCAAAGAAGTAGATGGACTGTCATAGGATAGGTGATATTTATTCAACCTTCTTTATGCCCCGATCTTTCTATCACTTCTGTATATATTGATGTCAACTTCTGTACATAAAACTGAGACCAATAATTTAAAATAAGATCACTTCCTCCCCCTGGACAATACTAACAAAACAAACATATTTTTCAGTTTCCATCTCTACTTAATCTATTACCATGACATTTTTTTGCATTTTCCTACATTACTAAACAGAATACATATCATTCCAATAGTAATTAGGTATGGATCTCTAATATTCCAAGTATTTGTAAGAGCAAGACCACTTCATTCTCGCTTTACTTATTAATGGACTCACATTTCCAAAAACAAAATTTCTGAACCCCTAACTTGACTCAGTCACAAGTCAATCTTTTTCAAGTGAAAAAACATTTGCTCCCTAAAGATAGGATCTCATTTTAAAAATTATGGTAGAGTACAAAAAGGGTCTCAGAATTTGAGATCCTCAAACGGCACCTACAGACATAAAGATTGGTATTTTCTGAGTTGGGGATTTTTCTAGCCACTACCACCTAACCAAGACAAAGAAGTCATAGAGACATTACTAGAAAACTAAAACATAATTGGAGAAAATCTAGCCTGTAGTTATTCAGAAAATGAAAGGCAGAGAGGAATTCAAGATAAGTAAGTGAAGTCAGATAAATCACTTAGTTTACACTTTTAATTTCTTAATAGACCATCTGATTCATAGTGAGCAGAGGTCTGATCCAGAAAGATAAGAAATTGGGTTGCATAATGAAGTTTGGGTATTTTTCTTTTCAGTGGATTGGAACATGTCTTTTATTAATTTGTTGAGGATAACTGAGGTAAGCTTTAATTTGTTTGACAAAAAAATTAATGTCCTACTTTACAATTTGCAAGGGATAATGAAGTAGAGTTAAAAATTTATATTCCTTAAAAATATACAAAGTCCTACAAAACAGCTTTTCAAATGAAAGAATGAATTTGGCAAGACAGAAACATGTGAACCTCTTGATATGAAAGTGTTAAGGAAGTTTTTAAAACTGTCTAACTTCATCACAGCAGTTTAGGCTCTTAAATTATCTGGTTCATTAAAAAATTGTCTTTTTAACAAAAGCCCAAGACTAAACAAACACTCTTTATTTATGCGTCTTTATTCATTTATCTGGCATAAAATTAAGAACAAAAGGAATTTCTTTGATTAATGACCTCTGCTAATCATTTTAGTAGAACACTGAAGACATTTTAAAAATTTTATTTCACTAACAAATTAAGTTTGTGTTAATCATAAATGTCACTCATATGCATATCATGTATAAATATTCAGGGTGATCTATATTTTATCAGTAGTAACAAAAAGCTTGTCAGTCAGTGTGGATTTAAACAAGTAATTAGCGCATACGTTATTAAACATTTTAAACAAATGGGCTGCATCAAACTCAAATTAGGAGAGTTCAAAGAAATTTCACAGCATCTTGATTGCACAGGTGTCTGAACTGCTGAGAATTTCTGCATTCATAAAAGATAAAATATATTCATTTTACATATGTTATCATCCATCCTCTTTTCAACCCTAGTCTCTTCCTAATCATTTTGAAAACTATAATTGTAACCTAAGTCTTTGCTGTCATCTCTTTTCTGATGTTTATAGCTTCTGTGGAATTCAAGTAAATAAGGAAACTCCAAGGGGAGTCGACTTCTGAACTACAAGGTATAAAGCAGGATTCTTCAGGTCTTCCAATTAAACCATGGTTATTCTCTCAGCTGAAGCTGTAGTCCTCAAGGGAGGAAGGTTTGTTGAATGGTAGCACTGTGTCAAAATCTCATGATCTGAGGTTTTACTTCCTTACAGTTTCTTAAAAAAAAATGAAAAATAAATTTTAAAAAAAGTTTAATTCAAGATATAAGCTTCTTGTAATTCCTTGGTGCTAAGAAATTACAGCCACGGATGATGACTCAGGCTGAGAAATAGCTAATTGCATCAATTCTTCTAATAGCTAGGATGATCATATAATCTTATTACTCCAAAAATGGATAGTTTTGAGAATAAAAAGGGTGTGGAAAAAATTTTAAATAGTCATTAATTGTAAATAATTATTTATTGGCCAATAAATATGTTTAATTTTATTAGGATACCTATAGAATGTGTCTATTTAAAATTAAATTACTTCTAAAATAAAAATGACATATATTTTTTTAGCTTCATCCCAAGAATTATATGAACTGTTTATCTGAGCTTAAACATTAATAAATAAAATTAAGTACTTATGTTCATGTTCTTTAAGCAGTTTTTTGGTCTCTAATACTATATATTGCTTACAGTTTTCTGAGGGAAATATTCTTAAATGATCTTATTTTTTAAATTTTGTCGTAAAATTATAATTAAGTTTAGAGAGGTGTGCTTTGGTTAATGCATTTGAAATTATTGATGCTTTTAATTTACTTTTTCCTGTAGCTGACTATATTTTTAAATGAGAACACTGTCTCTCTGTAGTGCCCAGGAATCTTGTATGATCATAGCAATTCTGGGAGATATTATCAATTCTAATTTCTGTTAGAAAAGTGTAAATAATACATTCCAAATATTTTCTCAGGTGAATATTTTTATTTATAATATGTATATTTATAGTATTTACTTGTATTAAAATATCATATGCAATATAATTTTTTCCCTGGTAAGATAGTCTTTGCTAAAACTTAGAGTATCATCCTTAACAAATGCTTTTTATAAAATGAAACTTTCAAAATAGGTTATCTTTATTTATGATTATTTTTAATGTTTTGCCAACTTTAGATACTACAAAATGTAACAACTATTATATTTTATTCCATTCTGGTACATAACATGATTTAAACCAATTGGAATGTGATCTCAATCTAAACTAAACATCAGAAGCAGCATATTCTTTGAAATGTCTTATCTTTTTCCATGTTTGACGTACTATATGTGAGTTTGCACTCATGTAATATAAAATTATCACCATCCTGTTTTAACACTTATTAAGTTGAAAAGAGATACAAATATAATCTAATTATCAAACCTGATATCTAGGTAAGATTATCATTTAACTTAGAAAAAGATAATGGATTGCATATTTTATAAAGTGAATATTTGCATTCATAATATCAGATGTAATTGGACATAGTGTTAAGACATTTTAGTATAAAAAAGAGAGGTCAGTAGAAAGCACAGATAGCCAGATATCAGGTGTGTCTATATCTAGGTAGTATTTACATATTGCAATACATACTATTTTATTTTAAATACTTTTTTTTTTATGTCACAGTTAGGATACTAAATTGATATTTTTTAAAAATTATATATAACTAAGGTATATGATTATATAAAAAATTTTTTCAGGATAGTAAATGGGAGATTGCAAAATAATTGTAATATTTGGTAATCAGGGCTTTGAACAGATATGGTTGAAAAATCATTGCTCTAGCTAAATTCATGTTTTTCTAATCTTTATTTATCCCTTGATAGTGCCTACCTCTGTGACTTTCCATACTTCATTTTTTTTCTACATATGAGAGTATCTTCTATTCTCCCCTGACAGTTTTGTATAAGTTTCATGTTCTACTGTTTTTTAAAATTTCAACATGTTACTCAGCTTCTGGACTCCAAAAGTCCTTTACTTAAAGTACACACCTACCATTTTTTACCATGTGATCTAGTTATTAATGCATGTTTTACTTCTTTGTAGTTCTGTGAGTCCTTTGATGGGTGAATGAGTCAAATTTGTCTTTCAATCATACATCACCTTTATTTTTTTGTATGTGATAGATTCTCAGTAATACTAGTTGAAGAAATATACATTTCAGATACGTGTTAATTTTGAGTTGCATGAAGAAAGCCTGACTTGTTGAAGAAAGAGAGCAGAGTACACAACAAAGAAAGATCAGCAAAAGTACAAGCAGACCCACAAACATGGAGAATTTCTGAGCATTGAAGCGAATGCTTTAGTTTAGAAATAACAGAAGATAAGATAGAAATGTGGATCTGAACTAGATTATGTATGGCCTTGCATGCTCATATTAGTTGAGTAATCAGATCATATTAATTCTGTAAGCAAGAGGAGTCCTTGGAGGTTAAATTTAAAAATATGGAATGGATTGAAGTGATGGAAAGTGGAAATTAATGCAACTAGATAATAGGCAATTATATTAATTCAAGGGAAAAGTAATGACCTCACTCAGGGAGATTGGTATAAAAACAAAAAGAGCATATTGAATAATAGCTCCCCCTCACACAAGAAAAAGTCCACATTCCAATCCCCATATCATGGGAATGTGTTGCTTTTCATATCAAAAGGAATTTAAAGTAGCAGATGAAAATAAGTTTGCCAATCAGCTGACTTTAACATACCAGAATATCCTGATTATCCCAGTGAATGCATTGTAACCACAAAGATGGTAAAAAGTGGAAAAGGAAGGCAGAATAGTAAGTAGGTCAAAGTGATGCGGAGTGAGAAGGACTTGGCCTGACTTAACTGGCTTTGAAAATGGAGGAAGAAGGCTGGCTATGAGCCAAGGAAATCAGGTGGTCATTTAAAGGTGGAAATGGCAAGGAAATGGATTATCCACTAGTTCCTCCAAGAAGGAACACAGCCCTACTGACACCTTGATTTTAACCCAATAGGACCATTGAGGACTTCTGGCCTCCAAAAGTGTAAGATAATAATCTGCATTATTTTAAGCCACATAGTTTGTAGTACTTTGTCATGGTAGAAATAGAAAACTAATATAGGGAAGAGCAGCAGGAAAGGTTGCTCATCAGAAACAATATACAGAGGAGATGAGGGAATCAAGTCTGAGACTCTGTCCACAGGAATTGACGATCAATACAAATGATGGCCTTTGAGAAGACTGGGAAAAGAATCAACGCCGTAATAATTTTAGAAAACATTTTCTTGGCTTTTTCTTTAATACTCCAAGAAGTGGGTAGTCTTGAACATTAGAATTAATCCTCAAAACAATCCTGCCAGACAGGTATCCCAGCTTTACAGGTGAGAAAACTGAGGTCCAGGGAAATTAATGAACTTGCTCATGACTGGAACTGATAGGGCTGAGATTCGAACACATATTTGTCTGATTCCAATACTTGTGCTCCTTCTACTGTGATTCCCAAACTTGGGTAGAAATAAAGTCACAAAGCATTAGAGAGGAAGAGGGTAAAGATGTGTATGGAAGGGGTTTACTAATGAATTCAGGGTGCTTGTTATTTTTAGAAAACAGATATGTGATGACTCCTTAAATCAGGTTTATCGGCCTTAGTACTATCGACATTTTGAGGTAAATACATCTTTTTAGTGGGAGGATGTCCTAGGTATTGTAGAATGTTTAACATCCTGGCCTCTAACCACTTATGCCAGTAGCACACAACAGAGCTGTGGCACCCCAAAATGTCTTCATACATTGCCAAATTTCCCCCAGGAAACAAAATCATCCTCAATTGAGAATTACTCCCTTAAAAATGTAGTGTCCCTTCATTAAGAAAAGTCCCCGCTTTCTCTCTCTCTCTCTCTCTCTCTCTCTCTCTCTCTCTCTCTCTCTCTCTCTTTCTCTCTCTCTGAAGTGAAGGTGAAGATGAGTGGGGGAGACCTAAATATACTTAGTAAGAAAAACTGTTGAGAGTAGAAGCCAACATTCTTCTTATGAATAGCAATGATTTCTGAACAGCATTTTCCAAAGCATATATTGTAGAAGATATTCCCATGATCTTTCCTCAAAAGCAGTCTCAACATAAACTACTTTTGGGAAAAAAAGCACTTATTATAACTCTCTGAGATATTTCACAATCCAGACAGCATTTTAAAGACGCTGGGAAATGATTCAGCATTTCTGAAAATTGTATCATGGGATTTTGTTTTTGTGTAGCAGCTATTAATACACAAGAGAATATCCAAGGAACACAATTTAGAAAAACCTATGCAATATTGATAAGTTCAGTTTTATTTATCCAGGTTTAGAGAAATAATCTTGAATTCATATGCAAGGAGAAAACAAGGCAGAAATCCCTTTGGGAGTTGTTTCCATTTCCAAAAATGTATGGAAAATCCCTTCTTTTCTCTATAATGGTCCAAAACTCTTTGTCCTCTTATGGCCTGAAATCCTTGTTTTAGTATTTATAATTTTGAAACTGTTTTATTCCTCCCTCCAGTTTATCATGGGAAATCCCCACTCAACCATTTTAAGGTAGAGAGGAAAGGATGAGATATTTCTAAGAACTTAAAACAGGTTTTTAAACATAGAATTCTCCAATCAAGTTTGAGAACAGGAAATTGGTCCTGGATGTGTTTAAAAAGCTGAGACAGCCTAGTCCAATTGTGATTTAACTTTATTTTTATTAGTAGGGAATAGCACTGTCGAAAGACAATTCAGAGAAGTTTACTTGATTTGAATATTGTTTTTTGAGCTAGAAACACTGTTTACTAACAGGGAGACTTCAAAATGGAAGTGGATAGACACTCAGCTCTCAGCACCGGGCAGTTTAAAAAGCATGAATGAGTGAGTACTTTTTATTATTATTATTATTATTATCATTATTATTATTATTGTGATTGGCTACTAGAAACTTACATTGTTTTCATTGCATAAGCTTCCTTATTTGTAGCCGATTTCCAAGAAAGCTGTAATGTTAAGCAGATGTGAAAGAAGTTCAATTTTCATTTAAGGTCAGAGTCAGCATTATGGAGAAATTGTAGCAGATTAAGTTTTGGTTACATGGCTATGGGTGCTTGGTCTAGCAGGGGTGTCCAAACTTTTTTCAACGTTTTTTACCAAGGGCCATATGCGGTAAAATACACAAACAGCCGGGCCACTCACTCGAGATGAAGTACGTATTGCCTCACCTGGTTTATTTAAGTAAACTAAATATATTTTTGGAATTTGCTACGGGCCAATTAACAATGGATTGCAGAACGCAGTTGGCCTGTGGGCCGCAGTTTGGACACCCCTGGTCTAGTGGTATATTTAAACTGTGCCTCTATTTTGATTTCTCTTTAACAACACTATGTAAACATATCCATTTATTTAAGTGTATGATATTATACTTTCTTTCATTTCATTTTCCATTAGCATCTCTAAAATATTAGTTTGCAAAGTCTCTAACCTATCGGTTATAGTAGTAAAGGGAAAGGAGACTTGGTTTACGCGTATGCCTCATCCTACGAATCCAAGAGGGGAAAGCTGGGGCCTCCCAGATGTCCAGGGCTGTGAGACGAGCTAGTGATGCTCAGCCAGGGTAGGGAATAAGAACAGCAGACAAAGAGACCAAACTCACAGTATGCACGTCTTCCTAATAGCACACACCAGAGTTCATTTCTAATTGAAGGAGGTGGCCAGGGATGTGGTGCCTCCTTGATGTTTGTATTTTACGTGGATTTGTATTGTTTTATTTAAGAAGAGAAATGTAACATAATAAAACTTTTACTCCTGACAAAAAGCCTGGAAATTATTCTGTACTAAGCCTGAGGTTTAAGAAATTATAAACAAAAATGCAAGAATTCACTGCACCGTGTGTATTAGCATTGATCGTAGGATGAAGCCAAGACAACATGAACCAGAAGCAAGAAAAAAATTTGAATAAAAAACAAGAATGATGAAAAGGGAGAAGGATCTAGGGGGAGAACTAAGAAGCTGCCTTTGTCAGTATTGGCTTATTGCTTTAATAACATCCTGGTGAAGAACTAACAAAAAGCAAAGCATATTGTAGTTATGGCTGTATAGTATATGGAATTTGCCTTATTGTATGAATGATCATTATCTTTTATCGTGTGTATATTTTCAGTCCATGGTTTTCTCACTTCAACCTTGAAACTGCTCTGTAGAGTAGGTATTAATATTCCCATTTCAGATGCGACAGAGTTTAAGTAACTTTCCCAGATTCATATGTAGATGCCTATTCAACCTCAAATCTATCCTGTTATTTTCCGTAACAGAAAATAGTTGTTATACTATATTGTTTTGAGGAGGATAATAATTTAAAAAAAAATGTCTGTACATGTTTAGTACAGAGGCTACCATTATAGGCCTAACTACACAGTACATATCAGCAACAACATAACATTTTTTTAGAATATTTTTGATCCTCAGTTGGTTGAATCCAAGAATGCAGAAACCACAGATAGAGAGGGTGACTATATCTGTTTCTAATCCTATTGCTATCTTTATCAAATTCCAAGTAAAAGACTTTCTGTAGATACCAATCAGGAGAGACACCAAAAGAAGGGTAAATGAACACTTTATTTTCACCATTTGATCAGTCACCAAATGAGGCCAAGCAAATTACATATGTGTATTTTATAGGTTTCTATTCTCTCCATATATTTATATATTTATGCATAATTATATATATATATATATATATATATACATACATATATATATATATACATATATATATATATATATATATATATATATATATTCTATTTAATGCAGAAAGTATGCCACATAAAAAGGTAGGGAAAAAATACTCAATATGTCAACAAACATCAAATGAATACTCTATAGATATCGTTGAAAAGGGGAACCTACTGAAAAAAAATTGTAAAAGTACTAAAGAAGAAGAAAAAAAAAAATGATAGCTCTTGACACGGCACATAGCCAAAATTGTAGGGAAAAGAAAATGGACAAGATGTTTTAGAGTTTGTTCAAGAAAAAGTAATCAATAAATAGTATAATTTGGGCTCTTTGCCCCCACCCCCATCCCGTGCTGTAATTCTGTCCCCCTCAAAGAATTTATTTAAAACCACCTAGTCCCAAATTTCAAAAATATTTTAATAGGTGGGATTAAATCAATTATCACAAGGTTATTGTGAAAATAATATTAAATAAGTACAACTTAAAATAGATGCCTGACATAAAGCAGATGCTTAATACTTAATAATTTGTTACATCTTAATTCAGGGCTGCAAGGGATACATATTGAATATAGAAATGATTTTCCACCAAGCAGTAGTTTCCTAGAAAATCTAACTTGTCTGACGCCCTGGAGGAGGCTTACCTTGCCTCCATACTCAGCTAGGGTTAACCAGCTATGGATAACTGACCCAAATTGATTTAATTAGATGACCTTTTCTAAAGTTGGGTCAGAGACGGAAAAGAAATCAATTAGCTGTGAGACACTGAACTGAAAATCATTTAATCTTGGGGACTCAGCTCTACTTCGGATTGGCTGTGATGAAGTATTTACAAGCAGGTGAGAGAAAAGCTGGAATGTGAAAGTAAAAGAAAAGAGCAGAAAGAATGAGCAGCAGAGATGTTAGAAGGAAGGGAGAGAAGAAGGCTTGGAGAGGGAGAAGGAGGGAGAGAGAAAGCATGTTTTGTTTGTTTGTTTGTTTTTCAATATCCAGTTGCTATAAAAGCAGAGACTAGCTATAGTTCCTATATTTGGATTCCTTAAGACTCTCCTCTATTTATATAACAAAACTCCCTCCCCTTTTTATTGACTTTCTCTCAGTGGGTTTCAGCTGTTTGCAACCAAATTATCTAAGACAGGATAGGGCCTTAAAATCAAACTTAGACTAACAATAAGATTCCAGCTGCTACTCTTCTTATTCTTTACTAAGAATTGGCCAATATCTTCACCTCTGATGGATAAACGGTATGTGAGAATGCTCAAGCCCTGATATAGAGGATAAGGAAGAGAGTCACACAGCATTTCATAGAAAATCATTTCAACTTGGGTAAGAAAGGAGAAATTGATCCTAAGCCTCTACATACCATGTTTCCCTGAAATAAGACCTAGTCGACCATCAACTCTAGTGTGTCTTTTGGAACAAAAATTAATATAAGACCCAGTCTCACATTTATTATATTATATTATATTATATTATATTATATTATATTATACCCGGTCTAATTTTACTATAAGTACTTATTTTACTTATAGTAAAATAAGACCGGGTCTTATATTAATTTTTGCTCCAAAAGATTCATTAGAGCTGATGGTCCAGCTAGGTCTTATTTTCGGGGGAACACAGTATGTAACTCAAATGTTTGAGAGGTCCTTATTTACAAAGGAGGACACTGGTGACCAAATTTCAAATTTTGACTCACAAGATTTAAATTGTGGGAGGGTGTAAGTGGTCTGATTATCTAGAAGCTCATCCTTTGTGAGGACCTGTTATTCGTTTAATCTGTAACTTAGAAAAATCAAAGTTTGCATTGTTTGGGTTCAGATGTGTGAAAATAGAACACAACATGATCACTAATGCTTACAGTAAGTATTGAGGTAGAAGAGAAAGATACTAGGTGTATAACCATATTGATTTATGGTATGTCTATAGTAGCTGAAAGCTTCTATGAGAAAATCCCCACATATCAGTTTATTTCCAACTGTGGCCACTATGTTTTGAATTACCAGAGTAGATTCCCTGATATTTTATACCCCTAGGCTATTTTGTACCTCCATTATACTCTTTTATACTTACACCCCTAATGAAAGTATTTTTCCTCTCAAAGACAGAACTTTGACTATCTTAGAAACATAGAAAGTTTTGTTGAATTCAGGAGGTGCTATTATTTAAAAATATTACATTTCATAACCAAGATTATTTTCAGTGCCATCCAAACTAAATCATGCTATAAATCAGACTGTGCAATTTAGATAGTTCAGAACACAGTGATTACATTTTCTGAATCTACTGACCATGACTCCTGCCCCTTTATGACCCATGATTGTATAGAGAACTTTCACCACCTATGGCTAAGAAATGATAGCCCTGGATGACCTGACCCCACTTCTATTCATGGCTACCGGATGGCTAGCCAAGGATGACTTCCTGAGCTGAGCTTTGTCCACCATATTTTCCCTGCCAGGAATTGAGAATTACAACATAGACTCTAAATGATCAGTACTGAGCTGGAGGTCAGCAGAGAAAGATGGCCTTTAGAAAGAAAGAAAATGAAAATCTGAATCAGATCTGTGGGTTTTGCAATTATTTTTAACCTTTTAAACATGCAATTACTTTTGCACCAACCTAATAAAACAAGTGCAAATAGGATTTTTTTTTTCATATACCCAAATAGATTCCACACTAAGGTGCTTGGGAATTATGCAGGCTGATGCTTTTGTATTTCCAGTCATGTACATTGGTATCCTCAACACAATCTAAATCATAGTAGGAATTAAATACATATTACTTCATTGATATTGTTTTTCCAATGTCTGTCTTTTCAAGATTTAATTTAAAACCACTTTTCTAAAAAAGCATAATAATAAAGGACCGAATTATCAACTAAGTTATAATTATTTTTTCCCTTTTGTTCATTTTCTTTGTATATCTATTAAGGCACAGATAGCAACCATTGCATTGACTTTTATATTCCTCAAAGGCAGAGCAGAGTGCCTTGTGAAGGCTGTCTCACAGGGAAGACACTGTGTGGATATTTGTTTAATTTAAACATCAACGAAGAAAAGCAATGGGAATACACTTATTTAGAATAATAATATGACAACAAAAAACAGATGAGCCCTTATGAAGTACATTAAAAACTTATACCACCTTTTAGTATAACGACAGCATCATTCTCAGCCCAACTCTCCATTAAATGTAAGAATAACAACAGACTCACCAATCAGAAAAGATAATTAATTTGGTTAACTCAAATAGGCTAGTTTTGTTCTCTCCAAGAAATAATAGTTTTTGTTTTCACTTAAATTGCTTGCATTAGAGGATCTCTAGAATTAAGTTTAAAAAAAGAAGAGGAATATAATTAATCCCCTATCAGCAAAAATGGCACAAATTTTGAGACCAACACTATCTCATACTAGCTGTACGTACTGCAGTGTACAGCTTAATTTTTTTAAGTATGTATAACACCTACCACATATAATCCTTCTGAGGGGTTACTTAGCGTTGTGTCTAACAGAAATCATAACTCTGAAACATGAAATGTTATCTCTCTCCCAATTTTTCTTGTACAATTATTATCTCTAAATAATTCTAAACAGAGTATGTTTTGTTACTATTTCCCCTTCCCCCCCACCAAAAAAAAAAAAAATAACATGTAATTTGTTCTTCGCATTTTCTTCAATTTAATATATTATTTAGAGGATAGAATTCTAAGGTCGATTGAGAACTTAATGCTCACATACCTACTCCTAACCATTTTGTGACCAATAGAAGTACTTAACACATTGCTTCTCTCTCTCTCTCTCTCTCTCTCTCTCTCTCTCTCTTTCTCTCTCACACACACACATTCTTAGAAAATTGCAGTAAGAGTAAAGTCAATGAAGTGTCTGGCTTCAAGAAAAATATTGGTTGTAGTGGAGGCTCTATGTAAGTTTTGAGAAAGATTTATTCAATAATACTGAAAGCATCATTTTGGAAGTTTACACTGTCTACTCATGGTCACTGTAAGGGGAAAGCTGGGTTTCACATTTCTTCAAGATCAGCATGGTGTCTAATGCAAAAATGTTTGATCAAATGAATACATATTTGTGAGTAATTGTATAAGTGAAGTTTGGGGTAAATGAATGAATTACTGAATAAATGAATGACTACATATATGATGATATGAATTAACTCAAGTATCCACTTATGCAATAATCTGCATTCATCAAGAGTACATCAAGATAAAGAACTTTCCAGACAAGAAAAAGCTAAAGGAGTTCATCACCACCAAACCAATATTACAAGCAATCTCAGAAGGACTTCTTTAAGACCTCCCCAAAAAATATGAATAATGAAATGGCAATCACTACATATCTATCAATAATTACCTACAATGTAAATGGATTAATTATTCCAATCAAAAGGTAGGGTGGCTGAATAGGTAAGAAAGAAAGACCTGTACATATGCTGCCTACAAGAGACACTTCATATCAAAATACCCACACAGACTGAAAGTAAAGGGATGGAAAAAGATATTTCATGAAAATGGAAACAAACAATAAAACAGCAAACACACAAAGCTGGGATAGCAGTACTTGTACCAAACAAAACTGACTTTGAAACAAAGGCTATAACAAGAGACAAAGAAGGACCTAGTAATCCCACTTATCTGAAGAAACCCAAAACGCTAGTTCGAGGGGATGTGTGCATCCATAGGTTCACTGCAGCATTATTTACAATGGCCAAGATGTGGAGGCAGCCTGGGTGTCTGTCGATGGATGAATGGTTGAAGAGGAGATGGTGCATACATACAGCAGTGGTACATTTATAAAATGGAATATTGCTCAGCCACAGAAGGAAATGGGTTCTTGCCATCTGTGGCAGTATGGATGCAACTGGAGGGTATTGTGCTGAGTAGAGTGTCAGAGAAAGACAGACGCAATGTGATTTCACTTATGTGAAATCTGAAGAACAAGATAAACGAACAGACAAACAGAAACAAACTCATAGATACAGAGAACATTTTGATAGTTGCCAGATGGGTGGGTGGTTGGGGATAGGGTAAAAAAGGAGAAGGGATTAAGAAATATAAATTGGTTGTTACACAGTAGTCAGAAGATGAAGGTTATAGCATAAGGAATATAATCAATAATATAATAACTATGCATGGTGTCAGATGGGTACTAGATTTATTGAAGTGATAGATGGGAGAGAGGTTACGGGCAAGGTGAAAAAGGTGAAGGGATTAAGATGTATAAATTGCTAATTACAAAATAGTAATGGGGATGTAAAGTAAAGCATAGGAAATATAGTCAATAATATGGTACTAACTATGTATAGTGTCAGTTGGGTACTAGGCTAATCAGGGGCATCACTTCTTAAATTATTTAAATGTCTAACCATTATGCTATACACCTGAAATTAATATAAAATAATATTGAATATAAACTGTAATTCAAAACATTTTAAAAGGGGGAAAAGGTAAAGGGGAATGAGAGGTTCAAAGTTTCAGGTATAAAAGAAATAAGTTGTGGGGATGTAATACAGCATAAAGAATATAATCAATAATACTGTGATAGCATGGTACGGTGTCAGATGGCTGCTGTACTTATGGTGATCACTTCTTTAGGTATATAAATGTTGAAAAACTGTGGTGTACACCTGAAACTAATATAATATTGTATGTTAGGTATATTTTAATAAAAATCTTAAAAAAGAATACCCAAACATTTTAAAGAGGCACTGGAAATGTGGAACAGAAAAGAATAAAAGAAGAGGAGAGGAGAGGAGAGGAGAGGAGAGGAGAGGAGAGGAGAGGAGAGGAGAGGAGAGGAGAGGAGAGGAGAGGAGAGGAGAGGAGAGGAAAGGAAAAAAGAAAAGAAAAGAAAAGAAAAGAAAAGAAAAGAAAAGAAAAGAAAAGAAAAGAAAAGAAAAGAAAAGAAAAGAAAAGAAAAGAAAAGAAAAGAAAAGAATAACTGTCTCAGAGTGCATATAGCTCATGTTTTGTAACGTACATGGATGGTCATTAGCAAGAAGATTCTAGTGAGAGCAAATTTAGTTCATTGGTTTGAGCAAAATAAGTGAAACATTACAAAACGAAATGTGTGACAGTAAATATTTTAATAGAAAAATCAAAATTAGAGTAAACTAAATGAGAATTCAGACTTCACAAAATGGATTCTGTGTAAGAGTTTATCTAGGCTGTTATTAAGCAAATGTGGCTTACTGAATTTGTTTTCCCTATGTTAAATATGTAGCATTTTCATATTCTCAGACTTTTAAGAATATTGGCAGGCTTATTTCAAGTTATTAAGTGTCAGAAAAGTGTCCATGACCAACATGAGAAAACAGGCTCTTCATGCTTTTCAATGCTCAAAACATATTCAAATGTAAAAATCCAATAATTTAATTGCAATAACAAACTCACTGATGTGTGTTTATCTTGCTTTTACACACAGGGATTTACTAGAAATCACCTCATGGAAAAGTAGTTCTATGTGCTAAAGCCCAAATTTAATGGCGCACTACACATAAAAGTTATTAAAATCAAATGGTTCTTTTAAACTTTAAATTTAAACCCAAGAGCTAGATAATCCAAAAGGAAATTAAGGGAAATGCCCTTCTGGGAAATAGTCAAACCACTGCATTTGGGGAAAACAGTGTTAAGTGACAGTGTACCTCTTCCAAACAAAAGGAAATTCCACATTTCAGTAGAAGGAATCATATTTGTTCATGTAAGTTGGACCTGCACATATACATTTATCTTAAAAATTAGTTTTAAAAGATTAGATATAGTGTATTTAACTAAAAAGAGAACTCAATTTTCCTTATATTCTGTATTTGTACCATTACTAATGTCAACTTTTAACAGAAAACATTTCTCAGGACTGAAAAATCTTAAATGTGATTCCAGTTTCTTACAATAAGTAGGAATATTATAAAATGCCCCTTTCACATGGTTTGCAGCTTTTCATTTATAGTTTCCACAATTTGTTTTCTACTAGCTTATAACTGTAGCAATTAACAGTGAATAGAGCTCAAAAAAATGTAACTTAATATGCTAGTTCTTCCTATATTAAAATTGCATTTTTATATACTGTGCCATTAAGGGAACCACCACCAATTCTTAAAAAAAAACATGAGACTCCCAAACCACAAAGTGGAAATTAATAAGAAGTAAACAAAGTCACACCAGCTGAATGTTAAAAGAAATTCTCAAGCAACTGCAGTGTCAAAGAGAAAGTCATGTAATCAAGAAACTTTACTCAGAGTATCAAAAGTTATGTCATTTATTAAATGATACTCAAATAAATGACACTTACTAAATGATACTCAAAGATAACTTCTTGATTCTTATTTAACTAATAAATAATTATTGAGTATTAAATTTTGAGAGAAATGTTTATATAATATATAAGTAGCATGTAATTTATAAATGAAATATGTTATCTTTATAAAAACTAAGTGTACAATTTATTAAATTATAAATATATATAATTATATATTTTACATATTTGCATTGCATATTACATGTGGACTATATCAACTATTCATTTATAAATTGATTATGAATTAAATATTAAATATTCAAATTAACTAGCAAACAAATGCAGTACAGTAACTCATGGTAATTAGATATGATAACTGGAAGCATAAACTAATTATTTTGAAAAAATTCAACATCTTCAAAGCACTCAAAAATATAAATAATTTAAATGAGAGGAAATACATCTTAAAACTTTGAAATAAAACTGAGAATAAAGTGTGCATGAATAATTTTAGAAAGCACTATACACCACTTTATCAACATAAATTTCAAAATCAGTAGCATTTCCCTGCTGGGTAATGCTGGAAACTCAAGTCAACCTGTGTGATCTCCACGGCACCACAGAGGGAGGGGTAATTCAAGTCCCAGCTCCCTACTTTTATGCCACACCAGCAGTGTTGGGATGCCTCATATTCCCTGGCGTGGTAGAGTCTACCTTCTGAAATCTGGAATAGTGTGGTTATTTTTTACAAGTTTCTGTATTGCTGCTAGACTGCTCCATTCCTAGTCCTTAGCTAGACAGCAGGACTTTGTTGTTTTTTGTGTGTATTCTTATGTTTATGTGGGTTCCATGTAGTCAGGTTCTTCAACTCCAAGTATGAGATACATTAGGCAAAAAGAAAATCCAGGAACTTATCACTACGTCATCCTTTGGGTCCTGAGTACCCTAGACAGTTTATCTCTCCTCTCTGCCCCTCACAGTTCTGCTAAGTTTGTTTTATATATAATGGCCAAGATTTTTAGATGTACTTAGGAGGACACATAGAGGAAAATGAAGCTATTCCATCTTCCTGGAATTAGAATCAGCATATTTAAACCATTTATTTGGCCATAGTGAGACTAAGGAATTTCCAAATTGAACAATGGTTAACTAAATTGAAAGTTGCTATAGACATAGGATGGAATAAATCAATTTATTAAATTTTATTTTTTAAGTTTTTAATACCATGAAAACATTCTTTATTAAGTTAAATGAAAAAGACAGATTATATATGGTATTGTACATATCCATATGGTGTATATACTAACTATATTTTAATTATGCAAATAAAATATATTCACCAGAATCACTGATAATCAAGGAGATGCAAATTAAATAATAGTGACCTACATTTCACACACATTAGATTAAAATGTTTAAACCATTGATAGTACCAAATGCTTCCCAGGTTGTTGGGGAATAGGATCTTGTGTTTATCAGTACAACCACATTTGAAGAGTAATTTGTCAATAACTAATCAAATTGATGTTGTGTTATTTTCTAAAACCCAACTACTCTACATATGAGGATGTATCATAGAAGGAGAGACGTGTACAAAGATACTTATTGTAATATTCAAATGTTTTTAAGTGTTTAAAACTGAAAACTAATAATTCATAAATAGGCAAATGGTTTACTCTGAGAATAGAATAAAATAAACTAGTTAAAATGAATGAACTAGTTTTATATGTAACAACATGGAGATATTGCAAAAACATAATTTGTAATTTTGAGTGAAAAGAAGACATTATAAGATACATATAATAAAATTGTATAATTTAATTTACACAAAATATTACATAATTATATGTGGGTATGTGTATAAAATGTAACTATAGATGTATAAGACACTAACTTCATAATACTTGTTACCTCTGGGAAAGAAATAAGGGGCAAATATAAGGAGGGAGTAGGAGCTTAGCAATAGCTGTAACATTTTTACTTCAAAAATAAAGACATCTGAAGAACATATCAACATGTGAATTATAGTAGTTCCCCTTATCCAAAAAGGTTACCCCCAGTGGATGCCTGAAACTGTGGCTAGTACCAAATTCTCTATATATTATGTTTTATTTCTATACATATATAACTATGATAAAGTTTAATGTATAAATTAGGCAGTGTAAGAGATTAACAATAACTAATAATAAAACAGAACAATTATTACAATATACTGTAATAAAAGTTATATGACTGGCTTTGGGGTCATTAGTCAGTGAAATAAGAGTTACTTGAACACAAGCACTGTGATACCATGACAGTTGATCTGATAACCAAGAAGGCTACTAAGTGACTAATGGGCAGGAAGAGTATGGAGTGTGGAGATGCTGGACATAGGGGTGATTCATGTTCTGGGTGGGCCAGCTTGAGATTTCATCACTCTACTCAGAATGGCCAGCAATTTTAAACTTTTGAATTATTTATTTCTGGAATTTTTCACATCTTTTCGGACCTTGGTTGACCATGGATATTTGAAAACTGGGAAAGTAAAACTATGGATAATAGGGGAATATTGTGCAGTTATAAGCTTCTTTGGTTCTAAAGCAACGTTCAGCTATTTTTGAAGGAAAAGTCCATCATGGCGACACACGCTGCCTGTTAAGTCCACAATGTCTCTCTGGCCAGCCTCATCCACAAAACGCCTGCCCTTTGTTGTACTCAGCATGCTTTTCAAAATGTCTTACCATGGTACTGATGTATTTGAAACGTACCAAGATTTATACCAATACCATTTGGTTAAAAATATTTCATTGTATTTTCGAGATACAAATATAAATTTTCCCTGTATAAACAATGACTAAAAACAATATAATGAAAGAAAAGTATATTACATAAAATTTTGATGTTGAAAACCAGTACATATTCTACTTAGAAAACATTAGCTGTAAAGATGTTCCATGGGATGTGTATTTAGTCCCCTATTTCGGGACCTTAGATTATTCCTATCATTTTATTATTGCCAATAATAGCTCAATGGATATATGGAAGGGTAGCTTTTCCTGTATTTTGGATTATTTGTTTAGTATTATTTAAAGAGGAATTATTGTGCCTGCGGATAAAAAACTTTCTTAAGCTTAAAAAAAAAAAAAGTCAAAATTTATTTCCTGAAGCTTGTATAATGAGACATCCTGTGGTTCCTGGCAGGAGAAACTGCCAATTTCAAAGTCATAAGCATTTTCTACCATCTAAAAAGAAGATTGCAATTTACCTAACAGGTTTTTTCATATGGGAGAATCACTTTATCAGGTAATTTAATCAAGCAGATTTAAAGTAAATAACCTCTATTGTCATTGGAAAGGATTTGAGTCGTTTGAAACGAAGAATATGTAAATAATTAGGTTTCTGCTTGGTAATGAAAATAGGTGAAAATTTATCAAATAATTAAGACTCCTTAGGTTTTACATAAAACACATATTCAGTGTTATTATTGTTAATATGGATTTGAGCTGTTCTATGCCTGAAATTTTTTGCTTATTTTTCAAGAATGAGATATTTGCTGACAGAAGATTGTGATGGACTATTGCAGGCAGGATGGGTCAGACTGATCTTCTCCCCCTCTCACATAGAAGAAATAACTGCCAAGGACATGGACCATGATTGTGAACATAAGAAGGGATATCACACGCCATACTCATACTCTAGAATTATACTCTCTAGAGTACAATTGTACTCTCTAATTGTCCATGATGGGTCAAGAGGTAAGACATTCCTTTTTGAGTAGAAGGCGATATTTATCCTGAAAAGAATGGATATGATTTCTGCCCACCAGCTTATCACTGAAATTAATGAGTCTTGGATTGGGCAGGGAAAGAGCAGGGTATGTTGGGAAAGAGGGGAGTGAGATAACAGAAGAAAATTCTTCTTTCTTTGGGATCAGAGGATCAATATGTTTCTGAGATCCAAGGCAATGGGATGCTTTAGAATGGTGATTGATAACCCCAAGTGTATATCCACATCCTCAGAGATGAAAAATTTGCAAAATTCATAATAAGTTTCTTTTGATAACCTAAAAACAAAAGGCAAAAGTGTGAGGCAGTGTTTATTTGGGGAAAAAATATAATAATTGCAATTCTGGGAAGCACTGATTCAGGCAGAAACCCCAATAGTGTTCTGATTAGGAGGTGAAGGCAAGGGATATTTATGAAAAAGGAAAGGACAATAATTACATGAATATAAGGAAGGAATTTCTATTGATGTTAACAAGCATGGAAGAAATTTCTATAGATGCAAATATGCTGTTATTCTCTAGCTATACGTGGTGGTGTAACACTAAAGAATGTCTTCATTTTTCAGTCCAGTAGTCAGGATATCTGTTTCCTGTTACCTTTGCAAGCAATTGTTTGGAATATAATGTTGCTATGGCCCAGTTAATTTTGCCAAGTTCAAACAATATAAATGTTTGAGGAGTAAGACATGCAGGGCAATTCCTCTGGGCTGGTGGCTCTGACTCCATTTTGAAGTGGCTCCGTTATGTTATTTTTCGCATTTTCCCATCGTAAAGTAACACTTTCGTATAAGGTTATGGTTGTACCATTTACATTAATATTAAAAGTGCATATGTGTACTCTTTTCACTTACCAGATTGCTTTTTTTTAATTTAAAAAAATTAATAAATAACCCTGTTTATTCAATTTTAGAGTCCAGACCTATTACTCATGAATTAGTATCAGAAAAATTATACACTATTTCAACAAATAAAAAATCAAAAATGTAGAATAATAGTTGATTATAACTCAATATTAGAAGATTGATAAGGTATGACTCTCAACTATATAGGACTCAAATTTAATCCACAGGTCCCTGAGAGCTTATTTTAAAATTATACTATTTTAAACACCTTACAGTTCACACAGGAGTCATATGGCTCTGGTTAATAGTGATTGTAGCTGTGTCTCCAGAGTCACATTATTCAAGTATTACTATTTTAGAATATGCAAAATGATTAATATTGATGATGAAAAATATCTCTGTATTATATGGTCTTACATATTAATACTAAGAGAAGTAGAAAATTAATATTCAATAGAAGTCCAAAATATCGTGTCAATACATTTCTTGATGAAGAGAGACAGTAATTTTCCCTCAAAAACATGATATTTTTCTTGTGAATGTCTACTTTTAGGAACAAATAGTTATAGTGGAAGTCTTGTCACAAGATATTTAATGATGGATTAAACCTTAGCCAAAAGACAGTGAATGTATTTCTAAATGAACACCTCTCCAAAGCGAGCACTCTGTGCACTAACAGAAGTGTTCCTGGATGCAATTCTACACAGCGCCATCTTTGGAGTAATATATCACCTAAGCACCTTTTTCCAATGATGTATTACTCAAATGCATCATCAGCCAGATTGGTGTTTCTAATGATTTATAAGTCCACTAAATCATTAGAGTGTGGCACAGCAATGATAGAGTATTCAAAGATGGTTCCAGATGGACAAGGAAGATTCAGGAGCAAATTTTAAAAATCTGCAATGCAGAATTAGACAAAACAGGAAAAGAAATGTATGCTGATTTCCTTATTTTTAAGAAAACATATTACTTGTTATTGTTTAATTAGTAGCAGTAACTGACTTTCGGTTTCATCATTATGTTGTCTGCGTCAGTAAATACAGAATAATACTTTATGGGCTGATGGTTTGAAATGACTAACAACAAATTTGAATTATTGTTACTTAAAAACCACAATAAAAAATAAGGGAAATAGAACCTACAATTGCCAAAGTTCCTAGATTTAGAGAATGTCCATTTTAAGTGTCTTAGATTTTAGAAATCTGTAATTTTCCTGAAACATTGCTTATATATTGTAGAGAAAATAGTTGGCTTTGCTTTTAAGATACCAGTTTTAAACTAGTAGGATATGTTAATTTTTGAAAATACTTTTTTTTTCTACTTTCAAAGAAACTTATACAGTCAATACATGTTGATAGTAAAAATCAAAGAATACACAAATAAAGATTATAAGTAAAACTTTGCTTTCAACCCTCAATCTCATTTATATGTTTAAAGTAATCCTAGTAAATATTTTTGTATGTACATTTACATATTGATGCATATCATGTATATTTTCATATACGCATAGTCTTATGCTATACATATTTTTACATAACATGTATTAAATATGAACTATTTCTTTGTGGGAGGGTATGATACAACTATAATATGTGAGATATCATGGATTAACTTTATAAAAGCAAATATATTGAATATTTTTATAGCATGTTATTACAACAAATAAAGCATTTCACATTAAATATATCACACTTTAGATCCCAAATAAATTAAGTTGGGATAAGCTCTTTTTCCTTCATTCTTCCTCTGTTTTTCTTTCCCTCTCTTAAAAAAAAATCTCAGGATTTTGTCTATGAATCATATGTTTAGGTGAGGTAGGAAACTTCTCCCACCTAGTTTACAATGAATGTTAAAGTTAATTCTTCAGACAGAAGGAGTATGATACCAGACAAATGGAATCTATACAAATATATAAGCAGGACTGGAAATCCAATAAAGTTAAGTCATTTATTTTTATTTTATCTTATCTTTAACTGCTCTAAAAGTGAAGCGACCATCTAAAGCAAAATTAGTATTGACATATTATGTTGTAACAGCTGAAGTAAAAGCAAACTATATGAAAAAGTAGAGAAGTGGACAGGAAGAAAGAACTGGGAATATAGTGTCATAAGATCCTTTTATTACAAATGAAAAATATTACTTGAAAGACATTAATTAAAAGATATATTAAAAACTCTATGGCATAATTCCTCAAAATTGGAAACAACCCACGTTTTTTAACAGGTGAATGGATAAAATCTGGTACTTACATACTCTGTAATACTATCAGCAATGAAAAGCAATGAACTATTGATTCAGTCAATAACATGAGTGAATTTTACTAATGCTTTTTACTAATTTGCTTTTACAAATTTTACTAAATGCTTTTACTAGTTTGAAGAAGCTACATATTGATAATTTAATTTACAGTACATTTTGGAAAAGGTGAAATTACAGGGAAGGAAAACAAATGCATGTTTCCCAGTCATACAACGTAGGACATGGAAATAAACACAGGATGAGGAAATGAGTTTATGGGGCTGATATGCATTACATCTGTGTTGGAGGATACATGATCCTATCCTTTTATAAAAACCTATAGAATGGCACACTATAAGTAATTAATTTTCCTGTATGTAACTTTAATAAAATATCAACCAACATTGAAGGTGGAAGCTAAAATAAATAAATAATAAATAATATATAAATTATAGTATAAAAATAACATATAAATGATAGTAAAAAAAAACTAATTGAATAACAACATAATATAATCAACTGAATTAGGTGAAAAAGAAAATGAGTTTACTTTGGTATTTTGACTGGATGTTAAATAGGCTAAATACACAAGAAAGTATAAATTCTGTACCCTAGTTATCGAATGTGTTTCTTACAAAGTATAGGTTAAAAATTCTGAAACTAATTTATGTGTATACTATGGTTGAACATATAAGTAAATAGATTGTAGAAAACAATAGATAGTTCCTTGTTGTTGGAGAAAAATATTACAAATAAGGAAAGGGGGAAGGCAAAAATAAACCTTTTGTTTTTGGATTGGAATTAGAGGCATCAGTATGAAGTCATGGTTTTTAAATATTGATATAAATAGTGTACTAATATCCTATTACTGCTGTAACAAATTACCACAAACTTAGTGGCTCAAAACAACAGAGATTTATTATTTTACAGTTCTGGAGGTCATAAGTCCAAAAGGGGGTGCATTGAACTAAAATCAAGGTGCTGTCAGTGCTACACTCCCTCTGGAAGCTCTTGGGAAAATCTATTTCCTTGCTTTGTCCATCTTCTAGAGTCTGTCCATACTCCTAGATGTGTGGCTTTCTTTTCCCATCTTCAAAACCAGCAGCATAGCATCTCCAAATTTCTCTCTGATTCTGATTTTTTTTTTTTTTTGACCCCTTCTTTCATTTCTAAGAACCCTTGTGATTACATTGGGCCCACCCAGGTAATCTCCCTATCTCAAAATCCTGAACTTAATTACATCTGCAAAGTCTTTTTTGCCATATAAGGTAACATATTCCTAGGTTCTGGGTATTAGGACATGGACTTCTTTAGTGAGCCATTATTCTGCCTACTACAGATGGATAGGTCAGAAATAAATCTAAATGTGTGTGTCTACACATGGGTCAATATGTTGGCTCAAAGGTCCTCAAAGCAATGACATCCCAATAGTAATGAATGCATCTTCAGCTCAGATCTTGGTTGCTAGATACCATTTTTCAGTAAAAAGAATTAGGGGTCTGAAAGTATAAACTAAGCCTAGATTATTTTGTGATGCCAGAAAATAATAAAAGTGAAAACAAAACCAACAACAACAAAAGAAAAACAAAACAACAACAAAAAAACACAACAGGGACATGCTGAAAGGGTGCAGAAATCAATATGAAAGAACTCCCAAAGGCCAAAGCTGGAAAAATTTGAGTAACAAAATAAATACTGACAGTATTGGATTATGACCCATATAATAAAATATATACCTATCTGGCTATGTCAAAAGGAGTTGACAGATAAAATACATACACCCTATTAAATTTAAATTTAAGATAAATAGGAAATAATTTTTATGTAAGTATGTTTCAGATATGCATGGAACATACTTACTCTAAAAATCTATCCATTGCTTAGCTGAAATTAAAATTTAATTGGATGTCATCATATATTTTTTCTTTGTAAAATCTGGCAACCACAATACTGATTGATAGATGGAGCTTTTTCTTACAAAAGGATTCTAATTAATTAGTGTAGACAAAATGAGAGACATAAAAAATCAGCATTAGAACACCATTAATAACATCTGTCTCAGGCAAGATCAACAGATGGCTGGTAAAATTAGTGTGTGCAAGTTTGTGGAGAAACAAGATACATTCCTGTGCCACATAACAACATTTCAGTCAACAATGGACTTCATATATAACAGTGGTCCCATAAGATTATAATGGAGCTGAAAAATTCCAATAGCCTAGTGACATTGTAGCCATGGTAACTGGTAACGTCTGTCTTAGAGCAAGGCATTACTCCAGTGTTTGGGGTGATGTAGGTATAAGCAAACCAACTGTGCTGCCATCATAAAAAAATATAGCACATACAATTACATTAGTAGGTTGTACCACCTAGGTTTGTGTAAGTGCACTCTGATGCTGTGATGCTTGCACAAGGATGAAATCACCCAAATTTACATTTCTCAGAATGTATCCCTGTCATTAAGCGGAGAATGACTATAGTAACATAGTCTCAAAATAACTCCCTCAAGAAACTTATTAATTGCAAAGGAAAAAATGATAACTGTAAGTTGACATTTGTTCCCCCTTAAAATATGTAAAAGTCCTAACTTCAGGTACTGTTGAATATTACCTTATTTTAAAATAGGGTTTTACAGATTGAATTAAATATTTTGAAATGAGATCATCCTGGATTTAGGGTGGATCCTAAATTCAATTACCAGTGTCTTTAAAATAAGGCAGAAATGAAAGCCATCCTACAGAGGAAGGCCAGGTGGAGACAAGAGTGATGTATCTACAAGCCAAGAAACACCAAGGTTTGATAGCTATCACCAGAAGCTAGAAAAGGCATGGAACACTCTCCTTCAGGGCCTCTAAAATGAATGAACACAGCTAACACCTTGATTTTTGGACTTCTGGACTTGAGAACTGGGATAATGAATTTCTGTTGTTTTAAGCCACCAAGTTTGTAGTAATTTGTAAGGCGGCCTGATAAACTTAATATATCAAACGATCAAGGTTAACATTACCAGTAATGACACATATGAGGTTGGACAATTAAGTTCGGGAACTCATCCTAGAAAAAGTGCTACATACCTCATTGCTGAATATCACTATGGTCACCTTCCAAGTACTCCCCTTGGGAAGCTATGCACTGATGCCAGCACCTAGTCCACCCTTCAAAATAATTTTGGAACTCTTTCTGGAATGGTCTTCAGAGCTGTCATTGTGTTACCCTTGATGTCCTGAGTGTCATCAAAATGTCTTCCTTTCCATATTTCCTTTTTCTTCCAGTAAAGAAAGACGTCATTGGGGGCTAGATCAGGTAAGTAGGGAGAGTGTTCCAATACAGTTATTTATTTACTGGCTAAAAACTCCCTCACAGGCAGTGCCATGTGAGCTGGTGCATTGTCGTGATGCAAGAGCCATGAATTGTTGGCAAAAAGTTCAGGTCATCCAACTTTTTCATGCAGGCTTTTCAGCACTTCTAAACAGTAAACTTGGTTAAATGTTTGTCCAGTTGGGACAAATTCATAATGAGTAATCCTTCTGATATTAAAAATGTTTAGCAACATAGTCTCAACAAGTTCAGGAGCTTAATTGCCAAACCTCGTATTGATATCATGCACTCCCTGCGATGACACAATGAAAAGCAACGATCATTTCTGTGGTGTTCTTGCCATAATGCATGACCTCAATCCAGCAATAAGAAAAACAACAGATAAGCTCAATCTGAGGGACATTTTACAAATTAACTCTTCTGAAATATTAAAAATTGTTAAGTACATGAAGGACAAGGAAAGATTAATATATTGTCACAAATTGGAGGAGACTAAGGAAACATGGTGACGTGTGGTATCCTGGTTTATATCCTGGAACAGAAGGAGACATTAGTGGAAAAACTCATGAAATGTGAATAAAGTTTATAAATTAGTTAATAGTATTGTGACAATGTTAATTTCTTTGTTTAATTATACTAGGGATATGTAAGATGTCCATCAGAGCAAAGCTGGGTAAGAGGTATAAGAGAAGCCTCTGTACTACTTTTGCAACTCTCTTGTAAGTGTAAAATGATTTCAAAATAAACAGTATTAAATAAAAACCTCATTGATGAGATGAAACCCAACTAAGCAGTTTCATGTGGGTGTTACATACAGAAACAAAATTACTGTGTGCTTTTAACTGGGATATAGAGAAGGGAACTCTGATTGTGGCAGGTTGAAATGGTAGGGCCTCAACATTGAAATTTACATGTTGAGGTCCTAACCAGAGTACCTCAGAATATGACTATATTTGGACCTAGGGCCTTGAAAGAGATTACTAAATTTACATGAGGTCCTTAGGGTATGTCCTAATCTGTTCTGACTGATGTTGTAGAAAGAGGAGATTAGCACATAGGAGAGATACCAGGCATCCACATGAACAAAAAAAAGGTCATGTGAGGACACAATGAGAAAGTAACCACCTACAAGCCAAGGAGAACGGTATGAGGGGAAACCAAACCTGCCAATAACTTGATCTTGGATTTCTGGATTTGGATCTTGGATTTCCGGCCTCTAGAGCTGTGAGGCAACACATTTCTGTTATTTCACCACTCTGTCTCTCGTCTTGTGTTAAGGCAACCCTTGTAAATTATCACACAGAGAAGACAAGCTGTTGCCCAGGGAGGCTGTGATGGAAATTCCGCAGGCTTTGGATCATTTAACATCTCCAAATTTCCAACTCTTTATCTAAATATGAATAACAAATCTTACTCTTCTGGCTGTTATGATTACTCAAAATCATACAGCTAATAGCATTGGATTTCTTTGTAAAGAGAGAAGTCAATTCTTTGCTGAGCATGAAAGACAAATTGGAGTTCAAGGCTTGAAGGGAGGGCTGAAGGTTTGGAATAAACCTTATGGGAAAAGGAACATCAAAGGGTAAAACTGAAATAAAGGATAATCCCAATGAACATCATGACTAAATAACATTCCTAAATAGTGAATTTACTTGCATCAAAACCTAATTATAAATGCCCTGTCTGCCATTTGTAATTCAAGTTTCTTTTCGTCCTTTTATAAAACTAACATCAAGTATGCAGTATAGTATTTATGATAACTTGGCCTCTAAAAGTTAGACAGTAAAGCCTTC
The DNA here is from genome assembly GCF_036562045.2 of Rhinolophus sinicus. Classification (NCBI taxonomy): domain Eukaryota; kingdom Metazoa; phylum Chordata; class Mammalia; order Chiroptera; family Rhinolophidae; genus Rhinolophus; species Rhinolophus sinicus. The sequence goes on from NC_133758.1 coordinate 90,062,830, forward strand.
AGATATTTGACACTGAGTTATCTAATTAGTGTCAGTAAAACTTCAAATATACACGGTTTACACTAGATAATATCTGTTAAGAGATAATTTTCAGGAAAAGGCAAAATTATAACAATCACATACATAAAAGAACACACGTTAACAACTGTATTTAACTCATGTGGGAAGCAGACAGATGTTATTAATATAACTTCTTCAAAGAATCCAAGAAAACAGAAATATTTATAGATCAGGAATATTGATACGAATATGTAAGATAGAAGAAAAACTAGTTTTTCCGCAGGGTGTAAAGAAGACAGTGGAACCTCTGCCGGACAGGATAGAATATGTATGTCTATCAATTACATACATACAAAGAGTAATAAAAATGTTCAAAGACAATGAAAGACTAGAAGTAGAAAACCTGAATCTGTATTCTCCAGATAGTACACACATTTTTTTTAAACACAGCTTTTTTTTCTACATATATAAATAGAGTTCCCAATAAGCTTCTTCTTTAGTGAAATGTTGGTTCCTTGAGTACCCAGATAGATACTTTAGTGTATCCATACGCCAAAGAAGTTGAAAATATTTCCAATATAGTTCCATAACTTCCCAAGAACCCTCACAAGTGGGTTCTAACTCTGTCAGAATCAATCTCATTTTTCTTCCTACAAAATGCATGATAACACTTTGAATATTGGTGGTATGACTTTTATAGAGTCCTATTGTTAATATTATTAATACCTATAAAATAGGCCTAAATTGAAACATCTAAGCATAAAACTGTATATCAAAATGTTAATTGTTCAACTAGAAAATCAACATGCATTTTTGCTTCATGAGTAACATTCTAAAGTGAGTAAAAAAGATGCCTTGGAGAATTTTCCAAATGAGAAGGTTTAAATAATTAAATTTTTTTAGGGTGGGAAAACAATAGACTTAAAATAAGTCTCTGAAAGACATTAAAATGAACGTTGTAATAAATTATTTTCCATAGCTATTAAGAGCAGAAAAAACAGTTTATTTTCCTTATAAAAATGCAATTAGAATATATACATGTGCCAGCATTAATTTTTAAAATGCTGACTGAAGGGAATTATTAATATCCTTTCCCTGCTTTAAAAACAGTAGGTTCTCATTTATCTAAGGTGGCCTAAAAGTAAACCGAAAATGGGCTAGAAAATCAGAATCACTTGGAAAATTGTATAAATATTGCAAAGACCCATATCAGAATACTCAGACTCAACAGATCAATAATGAAATCTAGGAATCTGAATTTTTACATTTTTCAGGTGTTTTCAATGTATGTCTAGGTGTGGAATCTTTCACAAGATATCCTCAACCCCCCTTTTTTTTTCTGACTTATCAGCCTATTAACCTCTTGTATCATTTTACTTAAATAATTCTATGCAATATAGCTTCATGTGAACAGTGAAGTGGAAAAGGCATAATTTGTTAGTAATTCCTGGATTTTCAAGTTTCAGAAACCTATTGCAACCCAATATGCAATATTTATGTCCCTGGGACAGAAGATAAGGGTGTCTTTAGTTAAGTGCCTTCTTCCATTTGGGGCATACAATATCAAAAAATCTATCTGTTGTCCCCTGAGGCCTTGGCAATTGCCTTGGAATATATTCAGTCTGGCTCTGTCTTACTATATTCTATTTTTACAATGTTCTTATTTTATTCATTAGCTTTAGCAGGTCACAATAATTTGTTTTGCTATTCATGGCCCCTCAGGATTCATTCACCTACTTTGCTGATAATGAAGTGGTTTGTTTCTGTTTTACAAATAGTTATCAGCCTCCTGCATTTGAAATGTTTGTCAACATTCCCCCCTACCATTTTCCTTTACTCCAAAAGTGATTTTTTTAAAGGACACATGTCCACAATTATAGTTGCCATTTGATGAAGAAGTCATTGAGATAGATAAGAATTTTTTACCTCTGCTTTTACTTAGATCATATCTTGTTTAAAATATAACAAGTGGATCGTTGACCTGAGAAAGTCAATGCATACCTGTAGATTTTTATTATTATTATTATTATTATTATTATTATTATTATATGTATTTAGGACGACACAATTATTAAAGGACACTAATTTTTTTTTCAATTTAGTGAATTTGGAAGTTCTTCTTCCTGCCCCATTGTTTGTCAGGCTCCCTCAAAAGATAAAAAATAAAATGAGGCCAGAACTACAGTGAAATTGAAAGAGAATGAGCCATTCTACCAATAAAAATAGTGTCTTCTGAAAATATGTTATGTTTGTTATTAATATTAAAACTGCAATTCAAAATAAATGGGCACAATTTATAATAATTATTTACCACAATTGCATATACATAGAAAATGTTACTATTTCCAATAATCTCAGATGGGAGGGTATTGAAATTAACATTAAAATGAGAACAAACTTCAATATAGGGCCACACTACAATAGTGAACAACAGGGACTCAAATGAGATTCAGTAGAGTGGTTGTTACTTCTTTCAGAGCAGTGGCTTCAACTCAAGGCCTCCATGGAAACACAATGATTTTTTGGTTAGAACTAAAATCTTAACAAAGAAAGATAGAACCACTGTATTCACAATGGCTTTCCTGGCTCTGAATTTAGTGTCATTCTAGACTTCGAAGCAAAACAGATTCCAAAGAAGCTAGAGTAAATTTGAGTTTGAATACTGACTCTGAAAGAAGACAAGCTACTTGATCGAACTAAATCTCAGATTCATCACATATAACATGGTGTTATTAATACCTAACTTAAAGGACACTAGAAGGGAGAAATGAGCTAATTCATGGAAAGTCGGTAGCCCAATGCCTGGAGTACAATAAGCAATCATTTTATGGTACATATCATTAATATTTGCTAATACTCTCCTCCTTTTCCTTTGCTGGAATTTTTCCTGTAAACAAGCAAACAAATAAAAGTAACTATTAAGGGTTGAGCTAAGCTATTCCATGGTATCATTGTCTCAGCAACCATTTTATTTGGCCAAGTGTCTTGCGGGGCCCTTAAAGGGACCCTAGCCCTCTCCTAAGTCCATGCCCTAGATAACAACCCAAGAGGCACATGTAAATGTAAATTGCTGATATGAATTCTTTAACAGGCTTTGTGATAAACAGTGGCCCCAGGGCTTTCCTCTTATTCTGCCCTTAGGTAAGACCCCCTTGTAGCTTAGCAAAACATTGTACTTTTTGACTTGAATTGACCCATCCAGCCCTAGCCTGGGAACCCCAAAGCATCATATCTGTGTGCCGTAATAAAGGCATGTGCTTCTCTCTCCCTGCACCTTGCCTTGACCTTTCATGTGGCCCTTTGAGACATGCCATGGACTTCCTCCAGGCCCTGTGAGTGATAAACTTATGTATCTCAGTGTCTCTTATAGTCTTTTGTTGAACAACAGGGGCTCACCATCTGGCACCCCAGGACTCTACTTAACAATGTTAATTTAATAAAATCATAATACTAATACACAAACAAACCAAAAAAAAACAACAACAAAAAAAACACTTTCCTGGATAAACCCTCTGAGGGGCCATACCCGTGGGATTACACTGACCATGTGCCCACCTTGCATCTCCAGGAAGGTACAGGCCATTGACATTTACATAAGTTTATGTATTATATTTTATATGTAGTAATTAGTACTTCCCCAAAATATAAGTATATCTTGATTAAAGTATATATTTAAATACATGGGGAAAAAAAGTGTATGGACAATGACTGGAAAGAATTACTTGAGATATGCAAAAAGAAAATAGTTCTATTATTAGAGTGAATGCATAGATGATTAAATATTATTTTGATTTTTCTTTTTGTTGAATTTTCTGGTGTGTTTATTTGCTACATTGCCTTATTAAATTACAACAAAGTGGCTTAATATAACACATTTACTGTTTTACAATTTTGAAGGTCAAAAATCTGGTAGGTTGTGCATTTCACTGGACTGAAATCAAGGTGTTAGGGAGCTGTGTGCCTTTTGGAGCCTCTGGGGAGACTCCCTTTACTGCTTTTTTGGGTTGTTGGCCAAATTCACTTCCTTGCAGCTACGAGACTGAGGTTAGTGTTTTCTTGCTGCCTATAAATTAAAGGTTGTTCCTACTTTCTAGTTTCTTGCATTCCTCGATTTGTGGACCCCTTCTTCTATCTTCAAAGCCAGCAATGGGAGGAGGAAGGGAATCAAGTACTTCTCACATTGCATCTCTCTGATCAATTTTTCTGCCTTCCTCTTCCACTGTTAGAGATTCATTTACATTGGGACCATCTGAATAATCCAGGATAAGGATAACCGGCCTATTTTGAGGTCAATTGATAGGCAACCTTAATTCCATCTGCAGGTTCAAATCCCTTTGTTTCATAATTTAACATATTCACAGATTATGGAGGACCAGGAGGTCAACATCTTTAGGGACCATTCCATTGCATACTACAACAAGCTTTCAGAGAAACAGAACCTAAATTTGGCATACCCATTATTGATCCAAATTTCACTCATTTTCCCTATCCCTAGATAAATACCAAAATCGCAACCTATAAGTCACTTTTAATTTCTCACACATTCTTAACCACTATATTCAGTTCTACAATGAGTTATAAACATTAATTCTTCATTATCCCCTGAGCTCATTCTCCTCCCTTAATCTCACAGTTACTGCTTTAGTACAAACTCATATTCTTAACATTCTTACTACAAATTTCTACACAATAGCCAGTATACTCAATCTAAAATGCTATTGTCATAATATCATTCCCCTGGTTAAACCCTTTCATTGACTTACCACTCCCTTATGAAAGATACAATGGTTTTATTCCTGCTTAACCATCCACTTTGCCTTCCATTCTTCACTTGGCTTTTTCCTAATCAATATCCGAGACTGGTTCATCTATCATTTATTTAAGTAGGAGTCCTCATTCTTCCACTCTGGGTGAGGTGTTTGCCCTTATCCTTTCATGTTTACCTCTCTCACAGTATTTGTCACACTGTTACCTTTATCAGTTTTCTTGTCTATTTCTCCCAGTAGACTGTAAACTCCTGGGAAGCAAAAATTATGCCTTTTATCTTGAGACTTCGAGTTCAGTTTTACAGCATGGCACCTATTATGTGTTCAACAAATATGTGCTAAATGAGTGATTATAGTGATGAAAATGTCTGCCCTGTTTCTTAACATTCCAAAGAGGCAAGGCATGAAAATGTTATTTGTAAAATGCATACTATACACATTCATAGTTATGTATCTTTTTTAATTTACAAAATAAAATATCTATAATAAGTAACAGATGTTAGCAGTCAATTTGATTGGTTTCTTATTTTGCACGTCTATATAACTCACTGAAAATTAAAGATTTTAGAAGCTACTTTTAGAAACTCCATACTGGCCAATTCATGTACAATATATAATAGTATTAAATTTCAAAAAAGGCAGGGAGGTTTGCCATGGTTAACATACTTTCCCATCTATCTGGAATCTCAAGTCTCCTCCACTACTAAAGCATACACCATGTAGTGGGAATCCTGACATGCTGACAACTCATACCTATTAATTTAATAGTTCAATGAACAACAGTTTAGAAATCAATGGATACTTCCTCCCCTGTATTTTAAACAACTGCTCCTCTGTAAATGTTGGAGATGGGGTTAAAATAGAATCTGAGCGGCAATACAAATAATATAAGGGAACTATCTTCTTAGTTAGCCTTGGTCACAGCTGGGAAGGAAGTTTAGTTGCTTATAATCTGACAAATCTGAGCACTCAGTAGGCAGCAGAAAATTACTATTTGAGTTTATGCCTGGATTTTATGAGTGTTTCAATAAAGTCCTATTCAAACTAAAGTAAAGGTACTCTTGAAGACAATTCAAATGCAACATAGTTGTTTATAAAATAAATATATCAAAAAATAACCTTCCGATATACTGATAGAAAGAAATGAAAATAAATTATCATCATTATTAGGAACATATACATTTCCTAAAAAAAGACTTTTAATACTTTTTAAAAACTCATCTAATTATATCTATATAAATGGAAAGATATATCATACTGATTGTTGAAGACTTTTCAAATTGTTTGGATTTCAATTATCCCTGAATTGGTTTATAATTTCCACCCCTAATTTTATCACTGAACTGATTTATAATATTCATCAAAATATCAAAGTAATTTATTTACATGACAAAATAATGTTAAATTTCTTTTTGAAAGGTAAATAAGCAATGGTAGATGATAAAATATTTAAAAATAACAATGAGAATATAGCTGTACTATGTGATATTAAGCTATAATTAAATTTTCTGAAAATTAAGATAATGATGTTACAGTATCAGAAAAGAAATATAGCTTAATACAATTGAATATAAAATTCTAAAACCAACAGGACTACAAAAATAATTAGTATGTGATTAAGATATAATTTCAAAGCACTGGAGATAAAAGAATGATTCAAGAAATGGTGTTAGAAAACGGGGCAGGGGGAGTACATTTGGAGCCTTCTCTCATGGCATATAAATAAAGCCTGGATGAAATAATGAATTAAGGAAAATACTGTAGGAGGAAGAAGGAAGGAAGGAAGGAAGGAAGGAAGGAAGGAAAGGAGAGAGGGAGGGAGGAAGGCAGAGAGGGGCTAAAAGGAAATGCATAGGAGTATGTATATTAAACAAAATAGCAGGGATGGTAAAATCTTTAGCAAATGAGAAAATAAATTATTTTTTCTATGAACAGGCAATCTATTATGATACTTAGCCCCTATCATGTAATTTCAGGAAGTTTATTCTTCTATAATTTTTATCAACTGTGTGATTTTTTTCACAAGCATACAAGTACTTACTTAGTCCAAAGGGGTCAGTAGAGTTATAGGTCTGGCGCTGAAAATATGAGCTGAAATATCTTGCCATAGCAAAAAAGCAACAGAAATCTCAAAGACTACCAGCATCAAAGATTATGTCAAATGAATGCAGGAGCCAATTTGAAATGACTCCTGATTGCCAAAGATATGTTTACTTGATCATGAGCATCAGTAAGTATTACAATGATAATGAATTGCAATATATCATATATATTTTAATCAATGATATATCAGTACAATAATAAAGAAAACCATAAAATTCTCCCCTCTCTTTGGTCACTAATAGGAAATGACAGGGGAGCAACTCATTATTTTGAAAACTGCTATACATAATAATCAGCATTTATTCTATCCTTCTATACAAATTGTACTGCAGGGTAATCAAATATTTGTGCAAAGTACAGAACTATTTCAAGTACATGAAGAAGAAATGACTGAATTAGAATATCACAGTTTGCAATGCATATTGAATTAATGAATTATATCAGCCATTACCAATGGCTGTTAACATTCCCCAAAAAGGTGTGCTTTCTGATGAAAGTACATATCAACTAAGAAGTATGCTTCCCCAATATAATTGCAAGTTCAGTATTCATGTCAGAAGAACATGAAAACTACAGCATGAGGATACAGTGAGCAAAATTATAATTATGTAAAACTCTATAGAACAAATAACCTCATTTTTCCAAAAAATAAATTGCAAGGAAAAATAAAAGAGATGAAAAAGGGAACTTGTAGATTAAGAGTCTTAAGTGTAATTTATGGAATTTATTTGAGTCCTGAATTGAACAAGTGATGTGAAACTTCTGAGACAATCAGGGAGATTTGAACACTGACTGGATATTTGATTATGCGGATTATTTATTAATCTTTACTTATGGCAATATTTTAGAGATACATATTGAATATGCATACAGATAAAATAATAAAAATCTGGATTTTTGACTTTAAATAACCTGGGTAGTTTGGGAAGTAGATGGAGGTAATAATGCTTCAAGTTTGGCCATGTTTTATTTATTTATTATTTTAGTTTCAGATGTACAAAACAATGTAATTGTTAGACATTTACACCCCTCACAAAGTGATAAGCCCCCTCCCCCAATCTACTACCCCTCTGACATCGTTTATAGCTGTTAAAATGCTATTGACGACATTCCCTAGGCTGTACTTTACATCTGGTGTGTGTGTGTGGGGAAATAAATATACAGAAGTACCTCGGTTTTTTAATGTCTCCGTTGACGAACATTCTGGTTTATGAACACCGTAAACCCAGAAATAAATGCTTCAGTTTTCGAACACAACTCAAGTCGAACATGTCACACGGCTTCCACTGAGTGCAAGATCCTGAGGCCTAGCTGTCAGCTGTTTTTGAATGTTTCAGAACTCGTGGATTACATTCGAAAACCGAGGTACCACTGCGTGTGTGTGTATCTATCTATCTATCTATCTATCTATCTATCTATCTATCTATCTATCTATCTATCATCTATCTATCTATGTATATATGTATATATGTGTATATATATATATATATATATATATATATATATATATATATATAATTACTGTTGACATTCAATATTCTTCAGCTTCAGGTATATAGCACAGTGGTCAGGCATCTACATGTATACAGTCTATGAAGTCGTCTCTCCAATAAGTCCAGTGCCCATCTGACACCCTACATAATCTTTACATTATTGATTATATCCCCCAAACTGTATTTCATATCCCCGTGGCTATATTGTAACTATTAATTTGTACTTTCTAATCCCTTCACCTTCTCCCCCATCCCCACCCCTCTCCCATCTAGCAACCATCAGTTTTGTTTTGTTTTTCCCCTATATCTCTGAGTATATTTCTGTTTTGTTTTGTTCATTTATTCTGCTCTTTAAAGTCCACATATAAGTGAGATCATGTGGTATTTGTATTTCTCCATCTGACTTATTTCACTTAGCATAATATTCTCTAGATCCATCCTTGGCCATGTATTGTTATTCCACAATTTTTCAGGGCTAATTCATGACTTTTCTCATTATAAATGAGAATTTTGCTTTTTATGCATTAATTTACTCATTCATTTATTCTTTTACACTGGGATAGCTTACCCTTAGTAATGTATATGTTTTTTCTCAATTAAAAAATATAAAAAGCAAGTTTATCCATATTAGATGTGCTTTTTTTTTTTTTTTTTACTTTTCATTAGCTAGATTACAGTTATAATGAACTGACATATAACAGACTTAAGGTCACAATTGTCTGTAAATTTACTCTTATATTTGAAAAGGCAAAATATACGTTAGAAAAGGCAATATGCTGACTGATACAGATAATAGAAAACACTTCCTTATAACTTCAATTCACTGTGAATATATGTAAAATGTGCAGTGTGTAAGGTGCAGTATAGTAGGAAAATAACACTTCTTACAAAGACATTGTCTTAAAGTTACTGTGTTTTCCCGAAAGTAAGACTGGGTCTTATATTAAGTTTTGCTCCAACAGACACATTAGGGCTTATGTTCAGGGGATGTCCTCCTGAAAAATCATGCTAGGGCTTATTTTCTGGTGTGGTCTTATTTTTGGGGAAACATGGTATTACTATGTAACTCCAATATCATTAATTTAGAAATAAGAAAAACCGTTTGAGAAGTATATTACTAAATAGATTATGTAAATCTAAAAAAAGGATAATTTTTGAAAGAATACTTCTTTTTAAGCTCAACTAGACGGCACTAGCCTTAAGATCAGGTAAGAGCTGGAATGTAATAGGAACAGTAGAAATTAAATTTTTATTATTTTATATCAAAAAGTTTGATATCTTCTCTACTGATGTTTATCAAGTATCAGTGCCTATGGAGTGAAGGCATTGGAATTGAGAGAAGTTGAACAGTGATAGGAACCCAATATAGCCTTGGAAACTTACATGCTCTAGGACAAGACTTGTTCATCAGGCCCAATGGCTAATGGCTGTAGCTTATATCTCTACTTCACAGAATCACTGGGTCCAGGATTCCTAGGACAGGTTTGAGCTCAGGAAGACAGCTCTCTTCAGCTCAGGCAGATCCTCAAAGAGCTGAGATATGGAAGCTGCCTGCGGACTACACAATCCATAGCTAGGCAGAAAATCCTTTTGAAAGAGGATCTGGGCAATGCATCTCCATGTCTACCAAAATCCCTCCCAAAGCAGATCTGCCAGGATTCTGGTGAGCTTTTTTTCCGAAGAAGAAACAAGGGGAAAAAAGCTAGTGGGAGAAACTATAATTATTGCCACTGTAATTGGTATCAGGCTGCAACTGATACCATTTCTCTCTTCAACTACCCACTCCATGTTCCCCTCACTCTCACTACCATCTTTGCTGGGCTCGGTAGTTTACCTGAGGGTTGTGACATCCTCCTGATTGCCATGCTCTTCTCAAGCCAGTTTCACTTTACCTGTACATTCAGTCACAACAGGGCAAGAGAGTACAAAGAGGTACCACACTGGCTCCACTGTGTTCCTCACATAATCCTCTCCTCCTCTTATGTAACAAAAGCTCCACCTCCGTTCTCATCTGCACTGAGATACATCCTGATATTTCTGCTTTTCCAGTGGAAGGAGTTATGATCACTCTGTCCCAGATCCATTAAGAAGGGGATATTCCATGGCTCTTAAGAGCAGAATTTAATTTAAAGTGTAGAAGAATAAGGAAGAAAGGGAGAGAAGAAGACATTCAATTTACAGATTCAAACATCATCATAGTGGGAATACAAAAGGAAATAAGGCTTAGTAGTAGGGCAGATCTGACTATTTAGGATATTAAATTGTCACACTTCAGAAGCAAGGCAGAGATACCAATCAAAAAGGTCTTACATCAAATAGCTTCAAGTCGATGCTGGGAAGAAATGTGACATTAGGATGAGAGGAATTGTGTTAAGGTTTATTGACCTTCAATCTTATAGAAAAATTCAGGTATGGATCATTTTTTTCAGATGATAGTTTGCCTATACCTTAACTTCAAGTTTCAGATTGTAGTCCTCACAGCATCTGGTCTAGCCATGTTGCTTATCAATATTTGATTCTTGAAATGAATAGGAAAGAACAAGAGGCATTTTGGAATGTGTTCCCTCCCTCAAATTTTATTTACTTAGAATGATCTTGTAATGATAATAATATATTTCCACTTACATATGTCAGCAAGTACATATTTCTGAGCAGAGCTTGCTAGAACAGAACAAGCTAAACTAGACCCAAATGGCAGCCCACCGTGTTGGAGAGCGCCACTGCTCTCCTGGTGACATTGGGTTGAAATTCCATTGAGAAGCGTGTTCCATTTTGGTAGCTTATTAGGCAAAATCCAGATAGGTGAAAATTCCTGCTCTAAGAAACTTCAACAATATTACTTTGGGTTCATTTTTTTCTGATAAGCACAACCTGAAAAGTAATTCATCTTGCCCTGAACTATTGCTGCACCTGTATACCTGAGCCTAATCCACTTCTGCGCCTAAATACCTCTTCTCACATTTATCTTTAGCTACAATCGCCTGAATCTCAGTCTTGGCCTGGGCAGTCAGCCTAATCATTTCTCCTTGGATTAGACACTACTGAGCCATGTCCACTTAAGAGACTGCTGGTAATTCGCAGCTTGCTTCTCTCAGCATCATTGAGCAAAGCTTTTCTTACAGGTTGCACTAACCTATCTACCTTAAAGCATGAGGCTTTGGGTGGTAGGATAATCACATTTCTTCCTCTTCGGAGCTTATCACCTGATCTTTGGCAACCCTCACTTTTATTCCAATTTCAAATTTAAAACCTTAAACATAAACTGCTTTTTATACTCTACCATGGTGACTCTATCCCTGTTCTTAATCCTCAAATTAGGTATTAAACTATTTTAAAAGAGACTTTGTGTGAGGTGAAAATTCAGTAGGCACAAGTTGCATAATGATAAAGACTGAGAGGTTAATCTAATAATTTTGTAACTTATATCTAAAGATAAATCTCTACAGCTCCACTTTTTTTTTTCCCTGTTAAAATAGTCCTCAAACTAATCTGAATTGTTTCTGGAAAACTAAACTTAAAGAGCCACCTCATGGTATAAAACCATACTGATTTTCTTCACATGAGTGTTAACACAAGGTAGAGGATTTCCACCAAGAGAGACATTGGGTAATCACTGTAATTTCGTGAAAATTTGCATGTTGATTAAAAGAATATTGGTCTCTAAACTAGGTGACCTGAATTCTAGTCCTAAGTCTGACTCTAATTATAATAGATGTGGCATGTTATTTAATATATCTGGAATCCAGTGTTCTTATCTATTAAATGAGGGGATTAACAAAATTATTTCAAAAGTCCTTTCTGAACCTAAAATTACAGATTTTAGTCTATGGAACATTCTTGTATTAGATCATTAATACTATACGATAATTTTTATTGGGCAATGATTCCTGCTAAGTAACTATTTGCATACCAGCAGGAGGGTGAAGATTCTTTGAAATCAGAACTAATTTTTTCCCACAATGCAAAGGCAATTGCTTTTATAATTGAATGGTTTTTATGTATTGCAAAATAAAAGCAGTAAAAACTCTAATTTTGAATTGTACTATATTCTTTTAATATGGTAACTAAATTAAATATGACACTTTTAAAAGCTTATCTTCAGATTTCTTCCAAACTTTCCTGAATCTGTGCTATGCTCACTTTGTAAGACTAATAAATATATCTGGATGGGGAAACAATATACATGGAAGAATATTCACATATGATGGCTACTCTTGAGGCAAAACCAAAATGATAAGGCAGATTTGAACAACATATCACCACCAATTAAAAAATGTAAAAAGTCTGTCTACCTCTCTTCTATACACATCTGATAAAAAAAGCTCAACCTCATAATTGTCCATTATGATAACTTAAACTTATTAAATAGTATGTGAAGAAAGTTCACTGTCATTTAATCTACTTGGAACAGAACATATTTTAAAATGATCATCGAAAACTACCATTTTAGGGTGTTAACTTTTCCACGGGAGCGGTAGCAATTCTGATATACAAGTCCAGAAATTAAAATCCTTTTATCATTTCATACCAACTTTTCCATACTGATACTTATTACATGCCTAGCACTGTGTTAGTTCTTAAGGGACTATGAAATCTTATTGGAGATTATACTTTCATGACACTTTTTACAGTTTAAAAGATCATTGTGTCTTTATATTATACATTTTAATATTATATTCTGATAAACTGTACTTTTCAGACCCTATTTACATTTCATATTGTATTTTCTATTTATGGTTGATAATATCAGTAAGGCAAAGCCACATGTCCTTATACTTTTGTAGCTATCCTGAGTATGCAGTACTGACTATGCAATATTGCGAAATAACGATCTAGCTGATTTGTGCCCTTTGTTAATGTATTTTCTTTACGTATTCAATAGGAAAATTTTTATTTAAAGCTAGAATCAAGGGGTTTAGTGAACTGCATCCATTTTAACCTGCTGAGTTTGTCACATCTTAAAGATGACATTTTATAATTGCTGATGAAACCAGGCATGATGTGTTACACTGATAGTGCATAAAGCTTACGATCACTAAAAAGAAATGATTTACTGAAAATGCATGTAAGCAAACCCTTCTTAAAATTAGTATTGCTTTTCTTCCATTTAAACCAGCCATCCATGTTCATAACTATGTTAGCAAGGAAAACCCAAGGACTGATAAACTATAAGATATTTTATACCTGAGCCCTACATGTTCAATACTGACAAATGACTTTATTAAAACACACACACGTGCACACACACACATTTTGAATTTGTTAATGCTTCTATATTTTTGATGTTTTCATATATACACTTGATTAAATCAAACATGGTTCTCTCAAATGTACTCTACTATAAAGAATATTTTCAAATCCCCTCAACAGAAACATAGTTCAGAGAGAAATTATTAGACAAAAAAATGAAACTGTAGCTTAACCTGGTTATTTATCTAACATTTCACAGGTCTTTGGGATTTAGAAATAATTTTTACCTGTTATTACACAAAGTAATTCTACAAAACAGGTCAATATTATCATCTGCTAAGGGAAACGCTACTGATAGAGTTCCTGATGCCCTCTTAGTGAATGTCCTGAAATTTTAATGTGGTATAAACCTCACTTTGTACACAGTAATTGATCCTTTTAAAAATAGGAGTATAATGGTGAACTATATATGTAGTTCACTCTTAATTCTTCTGGTAGAGGATATAGTGCTACAGTTTCTTAAGATTAGCAGTAAAAACTGTTTGGCTCCCCCAAGTGCATAGGGAATGACATTTTAGAAAATAGCTGTTTAAAGTTGTCAATAACTTTTACACTTAGAAATGGCTCTGTGAATTTTCAACAGCTACAACTTGTTATTAGTGGTTTAGATTAAAATAGTGGAAGATGAATCTTTGTGCTTAACAAATGCTCATATTTTTCAAATAGATTAATTTGTATGTATTTATATTTCAAACTCACCTAGCAGCAGGTTGGTTAAATAAAGAACTATTGCACAGAGCTGCTCTTTGCTACATGCACATGAGTTTCAATAAAAAATTTGATTGGCTAATTTAAATCTTCTAAATTCTACTGTGCAAAAGCACTGTAATAGGTACTGGGGTAAGGAGAATGAAAAAAGAGAAGAAATGTTAAAGAAAGTAGAAAACATATTTCATTACCATAGCCTTTATAGCACATATTTACTTGAGTATTTGGGTGAAACAAGTAAAAGAGACAATTTCAAAGAAAAAATCAAATAAATAGATGTCAATGTTATTTAAACACAATTGCTTCTTGGTGCTGAGGGGTTACCAATAGAAGAATAAACTGAACCAAATTGTTTAATAATAAAGTGCTTTCTAGGTGATTTAAGTTCTTTTTCTTTTTTTTAATTAATATGAATGAGAAACACATTTGAAACATCTATACTGTGTGTGATCCACTGCCATGTTTTTATCACCTGTTGGAGGAGAAACCATTCCAAATTACTGTGCCATCATGCATTCAGTTCTGTTCAATATATCTGCCTCTTTGGATCACAAAAGAATGTTGTTTCTGCTCAGGGTTCTATCTAAGCCATCTTGCTCCACTTTCAGAAGCAGGTCATTATTTCTCATCATTTATTGTGGATCATCTGATTGCTTTTCTTTTCCTATCATTTCAAACACCAGTTTCATTTCATATCTTAACCAATCCTCAATCTGATCTCTTCGTTTTCCCCAAGTCTTATTTGTTCTTCAATTATTGAATGCAAATTAAATCAGCTATATTTTTTTCACAACTCTGCATTTAGGAATTTTCATGCTACAAACAATTAACCATATTTCCCAGGTGATTTTTACTTAAGCAGGGAGATGAGAGGAATTATGCAAGCATCTGGGATTCTGCCACACCTGACAAATTTTATTAATGATTAAGATTCTCATCTCAGTTTATTAAACAGTAATCACTTATCTGCAGCTACATAGCAACCACTGGTAAAGCTAACAGGATTTCTACACTCATAATTCATCTTCATTCTCTCCACTTAAAAGGGAAAAATATTTTAAGTGAGAATTATGTCTGCTTTTAAGACCCCCAAAAAAGAAAGATTAGTGATTGAATATTGTATATTTCAGAAATCCTTTTTTTGAGTTAAGATTTGGATTTTCAAAAACATTTTTTATGCATTAGAACTGTTATCTATCTATCTATCTATCTATCTATCTATCTATCTATCTATCTACCTATCTATCTATCTACACATATATACATATATATGTATATATACACATATACATATATATGTATATATAGTTTTTTCTTTTTCTTTTCTTTTTTTTGCAAGAACCAACATATTTAAAGACTGACAACTATCCACAGGCTTAGAAGGAGTCTATAAACACAATTCAGAAAACAGAATGGGAAGAGGTAAGAGAATATTGATTTGCTCCTTTTTTCCTTGCTTTTATAGGTGGCTAACTAATCGAACATTAATATCTATTTAGTAATGCAAAATATATAGAGTAACTGTGTGCTGCTATGCCACTCATGTTCACCTACCTGATACCATCACAGTGCTTTATTTTATTCTCTTCCTTAGAGAAATGTCTGCTAGTATAATGATTGCACCGTTGAATGAATGAATGAATAAATAAATAAACAAATAAATAAACACATAAATAGGTATATCAGTTAAGATACAATTAAATTTGAGTTTAAAAAATACACAAAACATAAAATATCTTAAGCAATACAAACATTCATTTTCCCACATTCAAGAAACCCAAAGTTAGGCAATTCTAGAGTTGCAATTTGGTGATATTAACATGAACCCAGGTCTTTCATCACCTCTTTGTTCTACAATCCTCAATGTATTAAAAGTGTCTCCAGTCACGGTCATAGTATGTCGATCTCAACTCTGGAAAGCATGTACCAGCAACCAAAAGAAGGAAGAAGAGAGTGAGAAATGATTGTTTCTCCTACCTGACTTTTTAGCAGAAAACAAATTCTTCCTCAGTAGTCACCTAGATTTCCATTTATTCTGACTGGTGAAAATTGGCTCATATGCCCACGCTGAAACCAAACACAGACAAAGGTAGATATGTCAACTATAATTGCTTAGCCCCGTCAAAGTTTATCCTCTACAACCAGGACAGGGGCACACCTTTACTGAGACTATCGCTGCCAACCTAACGTGAACAAACACATGTGAGAAAAAGAATGACTGTTGGACGAACTATACACCACTTCTACCACCTGAGCTAAGTAGTTTTAATTCAATTCTCATGGTCAAACTTGTTTGGAAAAGGTAAAAATGCATGGGTAGACAGTTGATGAAAATGGTGTGGGAGGTAAATGGAATGTGAATTTTCCAGTGTGATAATACTGAAATAATTTTAAGAAAAAAAAATTTTCAGCTTAAATGGTCTTTCAATGAAAGGTTAGTCCTTGTAGGAAAATAGCATGCATGCACAGGGAAGAAGGAATTTTAAAATTATCTTTAAGAGCAGCTGTCGCACAATTGACTGCCTATAGGAAATAGAATCTCAATACTTGATTAGCACTTACTTCGATCCTACTTTGTCTAGCCTTTTCATTTGTCAGGGGAAGCTACTTTTCATAGGCTGACATCATTAATCTGGCCCTGACCGACCTAGAGAGATCCTCTCCTTTATTACACCTGCCCATCTTTCAGTTTTTAAAAATTGTGGTAAAATACAAATAACATATTTTGCCATTTTAACCACTTTCAACTGTAAAGTTCAGTGGCATTAAGTACATTCACATTGTTGTGTAACTATCAAAACCATTCATTTCCATAACTGTTTTCAACTTGCATAACTGAAATTATTAAACAATAACTCCCAATTCCCATATTACCATATGATCCCTCCAACCCCAAGAAACCACTATTCTACTTCCTATTTCTCTGAAGTGGACTACTCTAGTGACCTTACAGAAGTGAATTCTACAGTATTGTCCTTTTGCATCTTCCTTATTTCACTTAGTATAATGTTCTTGAGGTTTATCCATGTTGTAGCAGGTATAAGAATTTCCTTCCTCTTTAAGGCTGAATTACCACATTCCATTACCACATTTTGTTTATCCATTCATCTGCCAGTGGACATTTGGGTTGTCTCCACCTTTTGGCTATTACAAATAATGGTGCTATGAACTTAGGTGTACAAGTATCTGTTCAAGTCTCTGCTTTCAATTATTTGGGGTATATACCCAGAAGTATTATTGCTGGATTATATGATAATTCCATTTTTATCTTTAAAGGAATTGCCACACTGTGATTCATAGTGGTTGCACTATTTTACATCCACACCTGCAGTGCACAAGTGTTCTAATTTCTCCTTATCCTCACCAACACTTTTTATTTTCTGTTTGTTGGTGGTGGTGGTGGTGGTTTTTGATTGATTGATAGATAGATTGATTGCCATCCTCATGGCCACGAAATGGCATCTCATTGTGGTTTTGACTTATATTTTCCTAATGATTAGTGATGTTGAGCATCTTTTCAAGTACCACCTTTCACTTTTAACTCTCAGTCTTTTTGTTCTTTGAATGCTTTAACATATTTTCATCTCTGTTACATTTTATTTATCTGGAACAAATTCAAGGTTCAGGTCAAATCTATCTTCATTGTGGGCCGGCCTGATGGCTCAGGCGGTTGGAGCTCCATACTCCTAACGCCAAAGGCTGCTGGTTCAATTCCCACATAGGCCAGTGGGCTCTCAACCACAAGGTTGCCGGTTTGACTCTGGCAAGGGATGGTGGGCTGTGCCCCCTGAAACTAACAACAGCAACTGGACCTGGAGCTGAGCTGTGCCCTCCACAACTACGATTGAAAGGACAACAACTTGACTTGGAAGAAATCCTGGAAGCAGTCATCCCCCAATAAAATCTTTAAAAAAATAAAAATAAAAAGACTACATTAAAAAAAAAAATCTATCTTCATTGTAAAATCTCAATGATTACTGTTGTCATATTATTACGTCTTTTTCTGGATATCTATTGTGATTTTTAAGTCACTATTATTGTATTTTCTACAGTTTGATATGGGTTATAGGTACATATAGATCAGTCTTTTTCTTCTACTTGACAGAACTTTGTTCTTATCCATCTTGTTTTTTTTTTCTATTATCTATAAATTCTGAATTCAATAACTCAGAAAGAGGAATCTTTTATTTGGAATACTTATTTAATTGTTTTGTATGTTAATGTGTAGTTTTATGTGTGATTATATCATAAAGTGTAAATTGTATTATTTAATTGGGACATCTAAATATCTAGGTAGAGTATCTAGGCACATTAGATATTGATATCATTATCTGATGGCTTAGTGAAAAGAAAATATTTTATCATTTATAAATTATATATATGTACATATATGAACATCTTTTTTGAATACTTGACTGGATATGTAATTAAATAGAAATTTGGTTACTGTTTTATTTTCTTGATATTGGTAATATTTATATCCTTGTAGCTAAGCGAGATATCCAAAAGAAGAAAGCTTTTCTAAGCTTTATTTGACCCGACTTTCTGGTAAACATAAATTTAATCACATGTACTATTTTCTTCTGTCAGACTCAAGTGGGACAGGCAGTGCCAGAATTTGATTGTGAGTAACAATTTGTCATTGATATGTTCCTGTGACAGCCAGCACTGTGAAATACTGTCCATGTGTACAGTGAACCCTGAACCCAGGGAGGAGTTACAACATCACCTCTTTGACAGCAATACTGCAGGATTGTGCCCACCCCTCCTGGCAACTTAATCAAGAGGCAAGCACTCTCAAGAGCAGCTTCAAGAAATGACAGGGTATTGCTAAAAACAACCAGCATTTTCTTACACTGGGCCCAAAAGCATCGTGCAACAATTGAAGGTTTGTAGAGAAGAAATTAAATTACTGCTTACAAATCTAAGGCCCTGTTCCAAACCTAATGCCTTGGTCCTGGTAAAGCATATAAGAACAGAAGTGAAACTCAAAATCGGGAAATAATATTAAGATTTACATTATTCTCTCTCTGGAAATAAAGACTAATGACAAGTTAAATAAAGCATTTCCATTTGGCATTATACGAACAAAGACTTAATGATTAACTTACTGTGATACTGAATAAAAGTAGTAATTGGAAAATAATTGATGAGGAATCTGCTTTTCTCCAACTTGATTTGGTTAGTAAATGATAACAGACGTACAAAAGATCAATTCCCAAGATATATAGCACAAAACCAAATCTTGAAATGGCAAATACCACTTACCTTAAATGCAATAAAATATTTCATGATAAAACACATCAAAAGATGTGTTTGTAGATTATGTAAGTGGAAATTTCTTCAATTTTCATTTTGTCTGAGACTCAAAGACAGTAGGCATCATCTACTCCAATATTCCAAAAGGGTATGCTGGAGACTTTAGGGAGTATTTTCAAGTAAGTTGATTGAAAACTGAGGTTGTAATCATTAGATAACTACCCAGTTTCAATCCTTAAATGAGATTGCAGAGATCATGAAAAGCGTAGGCTATGTAATCCTTTTGCAAAACTGTGATAATTATTTTGAATTTATTCAAAAGGACAGGTTTTGGCTAAAGCAACACATGCCAGCCAATTAGAAAGTCAGTGTGAAGGGCCACACATGGAAAAGAAACAGTGCTAAGCTGTTTTATGTTCTTCCAAAGAAGGCTATCCGCAAGAGAAATGATAGTTCAGTAGACAAATGCTGTGGAGGACTAGTCACTCCTTGTTGTCCAGAGGCTATTAGAGGCTGGTCTGCCAAGAAGGGAAAGGTAGAGGAAACCACAAAACCCCCTCTTACCCAAGAAAGAAAGAGTGACTTTAGTCACATACCCTACAAGGAAGTGCCAAATCCAGTTTACAACCAAAAAAGGTAAATGAGAATTTCCTGGCCCATTGACTCTTATTCCACTCCCATGTTTGATGCTGGATATATCAGAACTATAATAGCAAGCTAGGAAGAAGGGTATGAGTAGATATGAAGAGAGAATAATCTGATCATTTTCCAGTCTTGTTGCCTGCAGCAGGCTCAAACTGGGTAGGGGATTAAAATTATAATAAAGACTATTGATAATTACAGTGAACTGCATATTATTATTGAAAAGACTGATATTTGGATAAAGTGACTATAGAAGTTTTTATTATCGGAGAGTGATGGGTAGGTTATGCTCCATACTAAGACTGTCTTGGTGTAGAATTAAACCCTGGTCGTTCACAGAATGTAAAAGAATTTAAGAGACTCTACAAGAGTATCCAGAGAAAAGATTTATTGAAAGTTAAAGAGGGAGAGAGAGAGTTCTGTTTGGTACTGGCAGAAGTTTTGCCAGGGCAGTTTGAGAGAGAGAGAGAGAGAGCTGCGAAGAAAGAAGGGTAAGAGAAAGATATTTAATTTAAAAAAATAAATAAATAAATAAATAAATAAAATAAAATAAAATAAATATAGAAGATGCATAAAAAAAAAAAAAAAAAAAAAGATATTGGCAGAAGTTTGCCAGGGCAGTCTGATGAAGACAGCTGCAGAGACAGAGAGGTAAGAGAGAGATACTGGCAAATGGAGTTGTGCCAGGGCAGAGTCCTATGGGGGACAGCTGAACCAATGAGAAGGAGTGCTGGGGTTTTATATTTTTCCATGCAGGATGTAGGGTGCTTGTCAGCTTGCAGGGGGGCTGCTGTTACAATTGTCTTCTCCTGGAAACTTTCCTGTTCCCATCTGTGATGGATGTTAGTTTTGCAGGGGGTTTCTATTGCGATTGGGAACCATTCTGTTCCCATCTATGATGGGTGATTGTTAGTTTTGCGGGGGGTTTCCATTGTGATTGGGAGCTATTTTGTCCCCACCTATGATGAATGCAAGGTGCTTGTCAGCCTGCAGGTGCTGTGCTGGCCACGGGAGTCAGAGCCAAGCGGTTAATGTTTAGCTCGTTCCTGTTAGCCCACAAGCTCACTCCTGTTAACTCTTTGCTTGCCCCATCCTGCCAGCTCACAAGTCCACTCCTCTTAACTCTTATACGTGTCTCATCAAAGACTATATCCAGAGCCAGAAAAAGTATTAGCCATATAGAGTGGGTCCTGTTGGACAATGAATATATCTGGTACTAGGTATGCTCATTGCTACTGAAATAACATTATTTTTAAGCTCTTTAATTGAGTAGATTAAAGAAATAAATATGAGTTAATACTGATATTTCCAATTGCATGTTCCAAAATTAAGGAAAGTATTTTTTCTTGTCTTCCTGATTTTATAATTGCATCTCTTTTAAACTGAAAGATAATGACTCTAGTAACATTAATGAATCAATCTATTAGATTGTTCCTGGAATTTATATAAAATAATTTCAAATAAAAATTCCACAATTACTACAATTCATAAAATATTGAAAATGCAACTATTTTTAAGCCTAGATATGTCCAACTAAGGCTGTGCAAAGCATTGTATCCAAAAACCTTTGAAATAATTCTGTGCCTATTTTATATATAGATACATGTCTTTCCATTTTTCTTAACTTTGAGGTTTTTCTTCCTATTTTTAACTTAGTGTTATGTGATGTTATTTTTAACATAGAGAAATTTACATGTTTCAAAGTCAAAATTATATAAACAACTATAATATCCTCTTTATCTCATTTTAGCTGTTCATTCTGAATCATTGACTTTCTGATCCAAGCTGTTATTTCGTACGTGCAATTGAAGTTTAGTTATATTTATTCAAATTTATTGCATTCAAATTTATTCTGCTTCTTCGCTTTCTTCTGTGTGTGTTTCCTCTGCTGAATAGTTTGATTTTCATTTACATTGTAGAATATTCACACTTTCTATCTTTAAAGGTTGTGTTAAAGGTTGTCTCAATGTTTGTTTTAAAGGTTGTTTCAATGTTGCCTTAAATATGTGTTGCTGTCAAGATATTGGATAACAAATTGATTTTTTTTCCCCTTTATAAACTGACTTTTTACTCCTAGATATTAGGTTGGTGCAAAAGTAATTGCAGTTTAAAAGGTTAAAAATAAATGCAAAAACCGCAATTATCTTTGCACCAACCTAATATTAATATCTAGTATTATTCTTGGTCAATTTTCCCAGTGGAGTCATTTAGGAATTAGGTCCATTTTAATATAATGAAAGTTTTCTGAATTATAATTGAAAATTTTAGTTGTGATTCATACTGGCTTATACTTTTTCTTTTTAGGCAATTATAACTATTTTGAATCTTGTTTGCCTGTCTTCTACACCTTTCCTTTTTTTCTCTGATTCTTTCTACTTTGTCTTTTATTTGTTTTTATTCTTGGTTCTTTTAATTTCTATTTAATATTTAAATTCAGAGCTAAGACTAAAAGCAACATTGGGGTATGTTTTAAAAAATAGAATAAATATTTAATGCATGGCCTTAAATACATATATCAATAAAAATCAAATTAATAACATAATGAATTAGCAAAGGTGGTAAAACATAACAAGTAAAAAGAAGTAAATAATAAAAATTAAAAGCAGAAAATATAGCAGAGAAGAGAAATGTAAATCTATTAGGCTGATGCAGAAGTAATTGTGCTTTTTGCATTTATTAACCTTTTAAAACACAATTACTTTTGCACCAGTAACAGATTATATAATAATAATCTGGTTCTTAAAAACCAATAACAAATAACCCACTAACTAATTTCATTTGAAAAATCAAAAGCACAAATATATATAAAAGTAAAAACTGGAAAATAACTGTTTAAATTTTAAAAAATCTATAAAATATTACAATGTGCAAATCTATATTAATAAAGTTCAAATTCTAGATGAATTTGATGTGCTTTTTTTTAATACACAAATTCCCAATTAGTATCAAATGTCTAAAAGAATGATATACATAAATGAAATAGAGAAAGTTTTCAAGGACCCCGTTCTCCCCCAAATAACCAACCACTGGTGGTTTCTGGGAATTTTTCCAAATATCCAAAAACTTAAATAATATCTCTGCTTCTTACCTGTTTTAGTGAACTGCAACATAGGAAAAATTTATGGAGCAACTACAAATTGATACCTGATAAAGGTGATACAAAAGGAAGAAAAATACTACTAATGAATAGTGATGTAAAATATTAAATAAGTTATTTGAAAATCAAATTAAATGTATATTATAAAGATAACACCAAGTGAGGTTTATTTTAGCCTGCAAAGCAGAAATTAAAAATTTTTATCAAGAAACTCAATGACTAACTATATTAGCAGATTTAAGGGAAAAGTAATAAGATCACCTCCTTAGTTTCTAGAAAATTCTCAAAAAATGTTTATTAAAACACTCAGTCTCAACATCATCAATCATCAGAGAAATGCAAATAAAAACCACAATGAGATACCATCTCACCCCAGTTAGAATGGCTACCATCAACAAGACAAATAATAGCAAGTGTTGCAGAGGCTGTGGAGAGAAAGGAACGCTCATTCACTGTTGGTGGGAATGCAGATTGGTACAGGTTCTATGGAAGGCAGGGTGCAGGTTCCTCAAAAAATTAAGAATAGAATTACCATATGACCCAGTGATCCCTCTCCTGGGTATCTACCCAAAAAACCTGAAAACATTTACCCATAAAGACAAGTGTGCTCCAGTGTTCATTGCAGCTTTATTTACAGTGGCCAAGACATGGAAACAACCTAAATGTCCTTCAGTATTTGAATGGATAAAGAAGTTGTGGTATATATACACAATGGAATACTATTCAGTGGTAAGAAAAGATGAACAAGGACCATTTGTGACAACATGGATGGATCTTGAGATTATAATGCTAAGTGAAGTAAGTCAGACAGAAAACGTAGAGAACCATATGGTTTCACTGATATGTGGTATATAAACAGAAAACAACAAAAGAACAAGACAAACTAATGAGAAACAAAAACTTATAGACACAGACAATAGTTTAGTGGTTACCAAAGGGTAAAGGGAAAGGAGGGTGGTAGATGAGGCTAAAGGGAATCAAGTATATGGTGATGGAAGGAGAACTGACTCTGGGTGGTGAACACACAATGTGATTTATAGATGATGTAATACAGAATTGTATACCTGAAATCTATGTAACTTTACTAACAATTGTCACCCCCAATAAACTTTAATTAAAAAAAAAACCTCAGTAAAATGGGTATCAGTGAATACATCCTTAATCTGAATTTATACATACATATATATATATATATATATATATATATATATATATATATATATATGCACATTTGCAAAGCACGCTCACACACACGCATGCACACACACACACACACACACACACACAGACAAAAAGCTAGTAGTATCTTAATGGGGAAATACTGCATTCCTCAATTTAAATCTGAAGTTATTATTATGAACATTTTTGAAAAGGTAATATCAGTATTAGCAAAAGCAGTGAAAGTGAAGAGAAAGGAATTTGATCTTGGGGAAAAAGCAAAAAGAATTGGAAAAGAAAAATTCTAACTATATATATTTGTATTTGATAATTGGTTATTGACATTACTACCTACCCAGTTCAACAGTGATTCTCTTCCTCCCTTTCCCACTATTATTTCCCATTCATTTTGCTAATATCTTAATTTTATCTCTTTCTATATCTATATTATATTTTATCTCTATCTGTATTTATGATATTATATCTATGATATCACTGGAAACACACACATTTTGTATATTCCTTCTTATGTCTTCATTTCACTCCCACTAGTTTGCTTAAACTCGTTATTATAAACATTCTGTCTCATTGTTTTGTAACTCATGTTGTGCCTCTAAGCAACCTTCACACTGTCTCCAGAGTGTGACATATTGTTTGTCTGTCTTCTACATATTTCTTTTTTTTTCTCTGATTCTTTCTACTTTGTCCTTTATTTGTCTTTATTCTTGGTTCTTTTAATTTCTATTTAATATTTAAATTCAGAGCTAAGACTAAAAGCAACATTGGGGTATGGTTAGAATATAGAGCAAATATTTAATGCGTGGCCTTAAATACATATATCAATAAAATACATATATCATTCTAAAAGACAATCACATAACATTCTAGATTTAAAAGTCTTTATCAATTGTTCATTGTATATAATGCAGAACTCAAACTGTTAGTTTGGCAAATGATTTATTTTATATTCTAGCCCCAAACTAAATGTCCAACATCATCACTCTCTCCACACAAATCCTGGTTTGTCACTCAGACACATCAGGCTTTGTAACAATAATTTATCTTTGAAAAAGTTGCTACCTCTGACAGAACTGTCTTTCTTCTCTATTTGTTAAATTTCTGCTTCCCTTTTAAGATGTAACTTCCTTATAATCCCTTCTATAAAACCTTCCCAAATTCTGGAAGCACATTTCATGATACTTTCCTCTAGAATACCAGTTAATTCTTTGTCCTATTATAGAACACCCTGCATTGTATTCTGTCCCTCCCCCCTTTTTATTATTGTAGTTCAGGTCCTACTCATGAGAGGCAGCGCAATATGTAGTTTCAGAATTAATGTTCTGTGGTCAAGCAGACCTGGGTTAAAGTCTAGAATAAGTGGATTTCCAGTAAATGTCAGATTAATTAATTAATTAATTAAGTGAACAGAGAACCATCCCATGCATCAATCTATTCTTTAACCCAAGAAATTCCTCTCCTATCATAGGACCAGTGCATTCCTTGAAGGTCTTACTCCCTTTTATTTTTCTTAAAAAAACTAATCTCTCTGTGTATAGAGATGAAAAATGAATTTAGGAAGATGCTATCTATATAAATGTCCATTTCATACTCTCGTAAAATATTATTGTCAAATGAGTGCTTTGAAGTGGGCAATCTGTGGTCCCTTCCATTTCCCACAGTCTCTGACCTCAAGGGGTGCATCCCTCGTGTGTGGTAGTCTTATGTTTAGCCATACCTTATAAAGGTTTTATGACATCATTAAAATTATAATTAAGCATCATCTAATTGTGTCATTAACATATACAAATTATGTGATTAGAGCTATTTACATTAAAATTGCAATTAGATCAAATTATGCTAATAGGCAAATCCAGGATAATTAATTAAAATTAATTTTAAAAGCAGAAAAATTAACTCAGATAAATCACATTCACATATCTAGAAATAAGCAAGTAAATAGTCCTGTTTTAGCTGTACTAGCTCAGGCTCTAATCAACATGTCCTCCTTCGTCCTTCTCCCCTCTCCAATCCAAACACCATGAATAGCAGAGTTACCGAACTAAAGTACAGATCCAACAGGTTACTTGCCTGCATAAATTCATCTTCAGTGGCACCTTATTCTTGTTAGAAATAATCCATACTTCTACTCTTTAAGAGTAGGACTGACTTCAGCCTTCAATAAGTTCTCTGAGTTTTTCTAGTGAATTATCAAAACTGAGGATGGTTTGGGGAAACACCTGAACTTGTACATGGTGTTAGAAGTTAAGAATGATCTTGCAGGGACTCTTCCCTCTAAGTTTGTCCTTATACTTAAACGCCTAGCAGATGGAGTCAAAAGTCTTGGGCAGACTTGGCAGTCTGGAGGGTTGTTCCCTTACTCTTCAGTATGGCTAACTCTGGGGAGCAGCATGTTTCTCCGAAAATAAGACCTAGCTGGACCATGAACTCTAATGCATCTTTTGGAGCAAGAATTAATATAAGACCCGGTCTTATTTTACATTAGATAAGACCAGGTCTTATATCATAGTAAAATAAGATGGGGTCTTATATTAATTTTTGCTCCAAAAGACACATTAGAGCTGATGGTCCAGCTAGGTCTTATTTTCAGGGAAACACGGTATCTGCAATGTTTCAATAAATTCAATTTATTCCTCAGAATACTATTTTGGCTTCTTGTAGGTTTTAATATTTAAAACTATCATTAATTATAATTTTATTGAAAGTAGTTTTTAATTTCCATTTGATTTCTTAAGAATAATTTTAAGTGTGCTTTATAGTATACAGGTTAGAGATATTTGAACTCCCATTTGTTAGTTTCCAAGTTTGTTAAACTTTAGTGAGTTAGGCCTATATCAACGTTGTCTTTATAAGTAATTTGATTATGCTGTGTTTGGGCATAGATTTCTTCGAGTTTATCCTGTTAAGGGTTTGCTCAGCTTCTTGAATTTGCCATGCTTCAGAACTTTTCACTAATTATTTTAATATTTTCCTAGGTTCTCACTCTTTCTTCTTTCCTTTTGGGACTCTGATGAAACAAGTGTTAAACCTTTTATTAGGAAACAGGTCCTGAAGATGTGTTCATTTTTAAATATTTTTTCTTCCGCTATTCAGTTGAATAATTTTTATTGATCTGTCTTCAATCTCATTGAATGTTTCTTTCATTACATTCATCCTACTCCTGAATCCATTCACTTAGTTTTTATTTGACGTTTCTATTTCTAAAATTTCCATTTTATTTACCTTTATGTCTCATTTTTTGTTGATACTTTCTATTTTAATTTGTTGAATGCTTGTGATTGCTAATTTGTCATTTTTTATAATTAATGCTTTAAAAATATTTTCAGATAATTCCAACATTTATGTCATCTCATTTTTAAGAACTGTCGGTTTTCTTTTTCATTGAAAAATGAGATTTTTGTGTTATTTTTGTGTGTTTTTTTATTTTTTATTTATTTTTTTTCATTCCAAGTAATTTTGGATTGTATCCTGGCCATTCTGAACATTATGTTATGAGCCTCTGGGCCTTGTATAAGTCCTGTGGATAATGTTGATAATTTGCGCGTGTATGTGTGTGTGTTTTGATGGGCAATCAACCTGTAGGTCAGGATTCTTTGACAGGTAATCAAGCTACAAATTCTAACCTACCTTCTCTGTGCTATTGTTCCAGTGTCCCTGCAGTTTTCATAGATTTTTGCACTGTCATTCATATTTGTCCCATGTGTGTACCACTCACTGGTTCATATGACATCTGCATAAAGTCTGTGCATTAGCTCAGTCTTAAAGTCTTTGGTATATAAATTAGGTTCAAGTCCAAGAGTGTATAAGTTGGGGTAAGTCCCAGAGTTCCTTAACAACTTTGTGGGTAATTCTCCTGAACTCCTTGGTTTCTGCAATCCTAATAATTTCTGGTTCCTTGAAATTCACCCTCGCCCTGTATTTTCCCCCCTGAAATTCCTCTGGCTAGAAACCATTCAATTCCACAACTGTGTCATGCATAGGACCAAGTGGCAGGAGAACAGACAATAACAAACAAACAAACAAACAAACAAAAAAACAGTGAGGCTCTGCCCTGCTGTCTTGTAACTGCAGCTTCATCACACAGACAAAGAGGTTCCACAGCCTCAGAGTTTGGGGTCCTCCAGGATCACAGTGATACTACTCTTATTGCTGTCACAGTCGCCACTGAAAAATTGCTTTGGTGCTGGGGAGGAAGACAGTAGAGGAAGAAGAATGATGGACGAAAGAGGACTTCGCTTTCTCTTAGCTTAGGAGCTCCCTTTTCCTGCTTCTAGAGCACAAACTAAAGGGCTTATCTTGAGGTTCTCTCCATGTTTGCCATAGTTCACATTCCATATACCTGAGTATGTTAAGGTCAGTCCTGGGGCCACTAGAATAAAACAATTATAAACTTGACACTAGTTCAGTGGTACATCAAATTCTAGTGTTCTTCCTCAATCTACTTATTTCTGATTATTTTTCAGTCCTCAAATAGCAATTAATCAATCAATTAATCCATCAGTAAAGTATTGATTTTAAAGGGCACCTAAATACAGAGATTATAGCAATTGAGAAATCTTAATGGAATTATGTAAGTAAATTACAATCTAACAATTAAGTTCACAAACTCATCCTGAAAAAACTGCTACACACCCCATTGCTGAATGTCACTACAGTCACCTTTGAAGTACTCCCCCTGGGAAGCTCTGTACTGAAGCCAGTGTCTAGTCCACACTTCAAAGCAATTTTGGAACTCTGTCATCATATTACCCTTGATGTTCTGAATATCATCAAAAATGTCTTCCTGTCAATATTTCCTTTATCTTTGGGTAAAGAAAGAAGTCATTGGGGGTCAGATCAGGTGAGTAGGGAGGGTGTTCCAGTACAGTTATTTAGTTACTGGCTAAAACGCTCTCACAGATGGTGCCGTGGGAGCTGGTGCATTATTGTGATGCAAGAGCCATGAATTGTTGGCGAAAAGTTCAGGCCACCTAACTTTTTCATGTAGCCTTTTCAGCACTTCCAGATGGTAAACTTGGTTAACTGTTTGTCCAGTTGGTACAAATTCATAATGAATAATCCCTTTGATATAGAAAAAAAAAATGTTAGCAACATCATTGAAACAAGTTTATGAACTTACTTGTCAGACCATGCACATCTCAATGTTTTATCACTACTTTATATAATGAAACACTATGTGTACATGAAGACACTTTTTAAATCTAGTTTAACATAAGAAGTTTTCTATTCTGCTTTCAGGTTTCAGACAACTTTTCTAGTTTCTATGCAGAAATTTTCTCTTTACTTGATCTAAGGAATAACTTTTTAGAACACTGTCCATGTGGTTTTTGATAATACTGCATGTGTCTTTATGTTATTTAATGAGGCATTTCTCTTCATCAATCAGAGAAGCTCTGAAATGTTTTCATGCTGTGCACAAAGATGAGAATTTATAGAATATGCTTGACTATAAAATTTCTCTATTTTCCTCCATGTATAAATCAATAAATTTGAGAAGTTGATGATCTACTTAGGGATTAGCTTACATCTTGCTCACAAAGATTAGATAAGCTACAGAAAAAAGTATTCACATACTATTAAGCTTGGAAAAAATATTCTAATTACATACATTTCCTTTCTCCTTTACCACCCAAAAAAGGAAAATAAATAAACAAATCCACTATTATGAGTTAGGAGTTCAAATTCAACAATTTTAGTGGTTTGATGTTGATGTTTGGTTAAATGTCTCTCAATGAATTTTATCTACATGATGGAAAAAATGTTAGCAGGAAAATATTTGGCAATGTAGCTACAGATCTCATTGTCTCAGACTGTGAAAAAGAATAAGACACCTAGGTCTGACAGATATGTAGATTTAGACTGCATGCAATACAACTAAATACACTGTATAATAATCAGGATATTTATTACCTTTGTTTCATTTCATTTTTACTTGCTGAAAAGCTTTATTTTACCATATCTTTAACTTATCCAGTTCCTTATAGCCTTGTAATAAAGGGGAAGAGCACAGTCTAAGACAGACAAAACACCATCATTTTAATTGTTGGCCCTTTTATGTTTGATTCAAATGATTTCATGAAGCATCTCTGCTAAGAATTGGGTAGGGATGTAGCAGGGTGATAGTGTCTGTAGATCACCATGATAGAATTCTTTATTTTCCCATAGCAGGGAAAAGTGAAATTAAGTTAGACTTTTTTTGCATCTTAAGTCTATTCCTTATGAAACAATCAAAACACAAAGGCAAAACATACTTTAGATATACAAAAATAGAAAACAGACAGTAAATTTTTTAACAGCATCCATTTTGTTAAATGTCTACAGTGTGTCTTACACTGAGGCAATGAGGTTACAAGCCTTAATAGTCAGTTAAGCCAAGAATGCTAGTTGTGGTCAAACGATTCACTCATCATCATTAGAGTACATATGCAGGGAATTTGGTCATTGTGTTCCCAGCTGGCAGCTTTTACTAACATCTGGGTTATTAACATCAAAATCAGCAATCTAGAGAATTGTTCCTTCTAACACATCCAGCTAATCCTGGACCCAAATTAGTTCTCTTCCAAAACCACCTGCAGTAAAATCTAGCAGCCAAGCGGATTACCCTTGCATAGAATTGTTTGAATTAAATGTAAGTACATAGTAAGATTAAATATTCCAGAACAATACAAGCCTGGCTTTCTATCTGTAGGCAATGTTCAGTAGTATCATGTTCTTGGCAAGTGAAAATCAAGACACCAACGTTTACTTATCAGTAAGCTTTCAATGAAGATACAGAAATTCTGATTGCTACTTAACCAAAGGTATTTCAAAAAAGGGGTATTCTCCTCATGTTTGAGACAAACAACCACAAGGCACTTTATCATAAATATGTGGACAGTTTTGGAATTGTTTGCTTATATGGAATATACTCAGAGCAGGTTTAAAAGGCAACTGTGCTACCGTTTGAGCTTTTTAGTCATGAAGACGGTCACTGCCCTTGTTCTTTATCCAGTGTCAGGAAATTTTTACAATGTAGTGAAAGAGACCTAAAGCCTCTTTTGATTATACACTGGATTTCCCAAGCGAGTTCTTAATAGTTGATTGACCCTGCTAAACTCCCTCAGGGAAGAGATTATTATGTAACTCATACATCTGCACATAATTTGAGATTCTTGGTGATCCCATCATAAACCAGTATGGATTTTGTTTCTAAAGCCTTATAAGATGAGTTACATTATTGCTATTTTCTCTGATTGTGTATTTCATACATGGAAACTTGTGCACTTTCCTACTTAACACAGATTTGGGTTCAAAAACAACCTAACTCTTGCTATTTATTTTTGACCAAATGCAATTTCCACTATTTCCAATAGGTTCCCATTCATGTGTCTTGTGTCTTGATCAAAAGGTTCTCATATTTTCCCATATTTTCTTCTCCTTATTCCTTTGCTCATGCTGTTTCTTTTATATAGAGATACATATTTCCTTTTTCAACTCTCACATCATAGAATCATGAAATGCTTAATCTGAATACTACATCCTTTAGCTCTTTCTTTGCAGAAGAGATCCCTCCTGAATTTCCACACTGTATTTTGTTTATTGTTATTAATTTTTCTCTTTGTGTATAAATGCCAGATCTCTCCAGCATACTGCACAATTCTTCAGGGAAGGATCCTCACATTAAGAGTTATTCTGAGAAAAATGTTATTACTACTTGGTTAAATACTTTATCACTTATTCAATTCCCTTTCCATCATCTGACCCCAGCACAAATTTTTCAGGGTCTAAGCTTTGCTTAGGTCACAATTCAGATATTTTTCTGTTGTATACCTTTGACTTCATAGCCATATATATAAATGATTATTGGTTAAAAATCACATGAGAAATATTTTGTTGTTGTTATCAATGGAGATACTGGGGCCCAACCTCCAGATTCAACATCCCTAACAATAGATCCCTGGAATTTGTATTTTAGTAACACTCTCTCCTTGTGTCATCTATGGTGATTCTTACATAGTTAGTCAGGCTCTGAACCGCAGTCATCTGAAAACCTCTGAAACACATATTTGCTTGAAGAGAGTAAAGCCCTGGTTACTAAACCCATGCTAAGCTTATTATGCACAAACATACAACAGTTTGTGAATTGAGAATTACTTTATGACCTGTGTTGCAAAGAGTACATGGTACTCAGTATTCTTTATGTAGATTATCACAAAGCCTGATGCTATTAATGGGTGTTAAATAAAAAATAAAAGTTTCCATAATCAAATAAGTACATATACACAATGGACTATTACTTGGTCATAAGAAAAGATGAAATACTGCCATTTGCAACAACATGGATGGATCTTATGATTATTATGGTAAGAGAAATAAGTCAGACAGAAAAAGTTGAGAACCATATGATTTCACTCATATTTGAGATATGAAACTGAAAGAAACAAACACACAGGACAATCAAACAAGCAAAAACTCATAGACACAAACAGTTTAGTAGTTACCAAGGGGCAAGGCGGGGAGAGGAGAAGGTAAAAGAGGGTAAAGGGGGTCAAATATAAGATGATGGAAGGAGACGTGACTTTAGGTGGTGAACACACAATGCAATATATAGACGGTGTAATATAGAGATGTATGCTTGAAACTTAC
Organism: Rhinolophus sinicus; assembly: GCF_036562045.2. Classification (NCBI taxonomy): domain Eukaryota; kingdom Metazoa; phylum Chordata; class Mammalia; order Chiroptera; family Rhinolophidae; genus Rhinolophus; species Rhinolophus sinicus. The sequence goes on from NC_133758.1 coordinate 90,095,949, forward strand.
ATAATTTTACTAACCAAAGCCACTCCAATAAATTGAATAAAAATTTTAATAAAGTTGAAACAAAAAAATTCCAAAAAAAATTAGCTGTGACAAAATAATTCTGAACTCCATGAACATAAACCTGTAGTTTTAATTAATTAGGAAAAAAAAAATCCTCATTAACACGTAATGTGGATTTCACAAAGCAATTAAATTTGATTAAAAATAAATTACTAACTTATGTACATTAACATTTTTGTTAAAACCTCTGACCTACCAAGCGAACATCTAATGAAAATCATCTGTCTTGGATTGGAAAAAATAAATAAATAAATGAGTTTGGTAAATCCATCTATCAATATTCCTCTCTAGGAGCTATATAAAACACAATGCCCATCTTCAGAGCATGAACTTTCAGAAAAAAATATCCAATGAAGAATCCATATGCCTTTAATCTGTTTGATTTACAAATTAATTTTGCGTGGTTTAACACCAACTCTTAGACTTTTAATATGTAAAAAAGGACCTTAAAAATTAATAGAAATAAAGACTGCATTAGAAAATTAACAAAAATATACATGACAACATGCAAAGAAAGAATAGCAAATAGCTCTCTCCAATAATAATTAAAGAAATGAAAGATAAAACAACCTTAGTTCTCTTCTTTGGTTTTATAAGAAACCACAAATGAATTAATGTAGGGCATCTCTTGTTAAAACTATAGTAAACTCTGAAATTGGTCTGCTTCACCCCAGGCACTTCCTCCTGAAATTCAGTCTCCACAAAGGCACCTACCTAACTGATTTATTTAAAACACAAATCTTACCTTTTAATCCCCTTGCTTAAAACTCTTACTATTTTAAGGGTGTAGTTCAAACTCAAGGGACCCGTGACCAGGGACCTTCACTTGCTCTTCAGCCTAGGGCATTTTCACTTCTTGCTGCCCACTTTAGGTCTCAACACCTAACCACTTCTGTTCCCCCATATAATCCATGTCCATGTTGCTTCTTGCCTTTATATCTCTTTGCTTATGCTGTCCCTTCTGCCTAGAATATTCTTACTGCTTTTGTCCACCTTGCTATTTTCTATTCATTCTTTAAGATTCAGCTTGGTGTATCCTCTTCCTGGAAGCTTTTCCTGAATGTTTCCCCCTGTCCCTCACCTGCTCGGTTCTCCAAAAATACCTTGTTCATTTCTATCTCTACATGTCATGTTCCTTTAAAATGATCTGATTTTATCTTTCCAAATAGACTATGAGCTAGCTAATAGTAGTAACTATATTTCATTTATTTGTATCTCTAGTGCTTAACACAATGCCTACAGTATACTAGTGATAAGACATAAATTTTGAGATGACCTAAATTAAGTTACAGCAAGCCTGACGCTGGAAGAAAGAGCCAAGAGAGGTTAATTAGTTAACAACTGCAGGGAAAACCCAGCAAAAGACTGCTTACATTCCTTAATATATCTTCAAACTTTGAATTAACTTGTGGGTGGCTGTTTCTTCTATCTAGAGAGAATAACTGAATAGCCAACTACCAGGTACCACTGCCTCTTGCTTGTACATGAACTTTTCGAACTGTTGCCCACCACCAATCCAAAAGAGCAAACACTTCTTCCTCGTGGACTATGCACCTAACCCAGAATTAGCCCCATTTCACTTTCTCCCATCCCTTTTGTCTATAGCTAAAGTAAATCCTTTCAGAACAACTTACCTCTTTCTTCCCCAAACTTAATGTGTAAAAGTGGCCATCAACTCCAAGTTGGAGGACGTGTTATCTTCTCCATCTGCCCTGCTGCTTGTGGTTTAGACTTCCTGCCCCAGGCCCTGCTCCTTTTCTGGGTAGCATATCATTCAATAAACTCACTTTTTCAGAAAAGCTTTTAACCATCAAGGTTTTTATTTAACACTAGAAACTCAATAAATGTCAGCTAATTAATAAGGTTTCTTAAATTAGTATAATTTTTTTTTTAAATGAATATAGTGGTAAACTTGTAAGCTAGTGGTGGGGTTAAAAATTAGTTTATGTTTCTGAAAAGATGATATAGGATTCTGGTGTCTAGTGCCCGTAGATGGTGGTCTCACATACTCGAAGAATGAGAACGCAGACTCAGAGAGGTAAATTGAAGAAGTATACAGTTTTACTGCAGAAACGAAAAGCGCAAGAGTACAGCTCTCTGAAGAGGGGGAATCTGAATGGAATGCCCCTCAGGCTAAGCTGAGCCAGAGACTATATGTCCTTGAATCCTTAATCTTTAACTTGTTTACCTGGAGCCTGTTGCACTCGCCCCTGCCACTTCCTGCACCTGAGGTGGTGTTTCTGGCTGACTGTGCAGTCTGATGTGGTAGTTCTGCCCATCCAGTTCCCTTCTCTACATTTTTTTTCTGTTCGCTGCTGTTCTCTTTGGCCTTGAGGCCCTTGAGGCCGAACGTCCCTGATTGCCCACAATTTTCCCATCTCACTTTGAGACTGTTTGTCTGGACCTTGATGCTCTCCACTGCGGTCCTGTCCCTAAGTATCTATACTCAAAGGCATTTGTCAATACTTAACAACAGTGTTTTAAATATACCATTTTATTTGGTAATTCTTTTTTGAGATATTTATCTTATGAAAATAATAAATGATATTCCTAATTTTTTTTCTACAAGTTGCTCCCTGCAGTAGGAGAAATTGAAAAGCATCTAAATGTTCCACAAAATAAAATGAGTTCAATAAAATAAATTAGTTAAAGTATATTTGTGTCATGAGATCATCATCATTCATTAGAGAATCACTTCAAGGAAATATTTGTTTATATGCAAATACGATCAAGAAAAATTATTAATCAAGAATGAAAAGTATGGACTTCCGGAAAAATGGCGGAGTGAGGTGAGCCTCTGTAAAGCTCCCCTGGAATTTACAAAGAATCGAACAACAAAAACTCCACAAAGGACTCCCTGCACAGCAGACAAGCAACACGAAGAGGCCCACTACCGACTGAAATCACCTACAGGTGGGAGATTCGCGCGAGTGGAGGGAGGAGGAAAGGGAGAAGCGCGCGGACACGGAACCGCGCGGGCGCAGGATGCAGACCTAGCTCAGTGTGCCGAGCTCGCTGCTTCCCGGAACTACCGCAGCTGCGGGAGAGGGAAGAACTCGGACTGCTAGGGCTCCGCCAGGGCTCCACAGGGCTGAGGGGACAGCATATAACACGGCTGAACCCAACGCTCACGGCAGAGACCTCGGAGAAAAGACTGAGGGAAAAAGGCTGAAAACAGTGGTTTAAGCCCGCACTGCCGAGCAGAGAACGGAGCCTTAGGCACTGAGACTAGCCGCCCCCTCCCTCCCCTCCCAGAGCTCGCCCGCCCCCACCTGCCCGGTGCTAGAAGCGAAACAGTAGCAGTGTCAGATCAAAACAACAGAAAATTTGCTGTTTTGAGATCTGTGGACTGCAAATACAAATTCACAGCCCAACTAGTTCCAGCAAAGGGGAGGGAGCTGTGGAAGCAGGACCGGCTGTGGTGGTGGTCGCCGCCATTGCTCTGGGCCACCTCTCACAACTCACCCCGCCCCTGACTCCACCTATCTGGGCGGATCCCTGCAGGAGTAAACAGAACTGCTGAAATATACGGGCTCTGAATCAGCAGCTGGAAGAGCTTTCGAACATCAAAAGCTCTCCGCATACCCACCGGGACACTGCGCCCTGTGACCTAGACGAACTATTAACAGAGGAGAAGCCCGTCTCCCAGGGAATCCCCCCATTGTGTGAGAAGTTGGAATAGTGCAGAGAAAACATAGCACTACTGTGTGGGAGAAGAAAAATAAGTTGCAGTTGGAGAAATAATAAAACATTCTACCAACAAGTACTGGCAAACAAAAGAAAGACCGCTTTCTATCAACCTGTTGCAGAAGTCACTCCTGTAGATGTCTAGGAAGAGAAATAGTAAACCAGTTGATAACCAAGGCAACAAGATAGCTCAGAAAGAAAGTGAAAAATCTCCAGAGAAGGCACTTAAAGATACAGAAATATGTGACTTAAATGACAGAGAATTCAAGATTGCAGTTCTGAAAAAACTCAACGAGATACAAGAAAACACAGATAGGCAGTTAAAGGAACTCAGAAACTCAATCAAAGAACAGCATGAGCATTTTACGAAAGAGATTGAAATCTTAAAAAGAACCAAATAGAATTTCTGGAGATTAAGAACTCAATAGAAGAAATTAAGAATGAAATAACCAGCTTAGGTAGTAGAGTTGACCAGATGGAGCAAAGAATCAGTGACATCGAAGATAGAAACCTGGAAATGACACAAATTGAAGAAGAAAGAGACTTGAGACTTAAAAGAAATGAAAGAACTCTACAAGAACTTTCTGACTCCATCAGAAAGAGCAATATAAGAATAATGGGCATACCAGAAGGAGAAGAAAGAGAGAAGGAACAGAGAATATATTCAAACAAATTGTCGATGAGAACTTCCCAAATTTGTGGACAGAACTGGACCCTCGAATCCAAGAAGCAAATAGAACACCTAGTTACCTCAATCCCAACAGACCTTCTCCAAGGCACATTGTATTGAAGCTGTCTAAAATCAACGACAAAGAAAAGAATCCTCAAGGCAGCCAGGGAAAAGAAGGCGGTAACTTACAAAGGAAAGCCCATTAGATTATCATCAGATTTTTCAGCAGAAACTCTACAAGCCAGGAGGAGTGGAACCAAATATTCAAACTATTGAAAGAGAGAAACCATGAGCCAAGAATAATATATCCAGCAAAGATATCCTTTAGATATGAAGGAGGAATAAAGACCTTTCCAGACATACAGAAGCTGAGGAATTTTCTAATACACGACCTGCACTACAAGAAATACTAAAGGAGGCTATTCGACCACCATCAACAGGGACAATTTGTGGCAAACAAAACTCAAAAAGGGGAGAGTAAAGGCCTGAACGGAATATGGGAATGGAGAAAGTAAGCGTGCTGAAGAAAATGGAATACTCTAAATATCAAACTTTCTTTTACATAAACTTAAGGGTAACCACTCAAAATAAATCCAGAATTGAAATATATACTGAAATAAAAAAAGAAACAGAGGAAACATCATAGAATACCACCACACAGAAATAATAGACAACAACAAAAGGCAAAGAAACAATGGAGACACAACCTTACCAGAAAACTAAGATAGAATGACAGGAAATCCTCACATATCAATAATCACCCTAAATGTAAATGGACTGAACTCACCAATAAAAAGGCACAGAGTAGCAGATTGGATCAAAAACTAAACCCAACCATATGCTGTCTCCAAGAGACACATCTCAGCTACAAGGACAAGCATAGACTCAAAGTGAAAGGGTGGAAATTGACACTCCAAGCAAATGGTACCCAGAGAAAATCAGGTGTAGCCATAATGATATCAGATGAAACAGACTTCAAGGTGAAAAAGATAACAAGAGACAAAGATGGACATTTCATAATGGTGAAGGGACTGTACAACAAGAAGACATAACAGTCATCAATATTTATGCCCCCAATCAGGGAGCACCGAAATACACCAAGCAACTACTAACAGAACTAAAGGGAGAAATTGACCAAAACACAATTATACTAGGGGACTTAAATACATCATTGACAGCTATGGATAGATCATCCAAACAGAAAATAAATAACGAAATAGTAGCCCTAAATGACACATTAGATGAAATGGACATAATTGACATTTATAGAGCACTTCATCCTAAAACATCAGACTATACATTCTTTTCTAGTGTACATGGAACATTCTCAAGGATAGACCATATATTGGGACATAAAATCAGTCTCAACAAATTTAAGAAGATTGAAATCATACCATGCATATTCTCTGATCACAAGGCTTTGAAATTGGATATCAACTGTAAAAAGAAAGGGGAAAAACACAAATACATGGAGATTAAACAACATACTTTTAAAGAACAACTGGGTCAAAGAAGAAGTTAGAGGAGAGATCAAAAGATACATAGAAACAAATGACAATGAAAATACATATTACCAAAATTTTGGGGATGCAGTGAAAGCAGTTTTAAGAGGGAAATTTATCTCATTACAGGCCTATCTCAAGAAACAAGAAAACTCCCAAATAAATAACCTCATGTTACACTTTGAAGAACTAGAAAAATAAGAAAAAGTAAAACCCAAGGTCAGCAGAAGAAAGGAAATAACAAAAATTAGAGCAGAACTAAATGAAATAGAGAAAAAAGACAATAGAAAAAATTAATGTGACAAAGAGCTGGTTCTTTGAAAAGATTAACAAAATTGACAAACCCTTGGCTAGACTTACTAAGATAGAAAGAAAGAAGACATTAATTAACAAAATCAGAAACGAAAAAGGGGAAGTTATCACGGACACCACAGAAATACAAAGGATCATCCAAGAATACTATGAAGGACTATATGCCACCAAATTCAACAACCTAGAAGAAATGGACAAGTTCTTAGAAACATATAGCCTTCCAAGGCTGAACCATGAAGAACTGGGAAATCTAAACAGACCGATCACCAGTAACGAAATTGAATCAGTCATCCAAAACCTTCCCAAAAGCAAAAGTCCGGGATCAGATGGCTTCACTAGTGAATTCTACCAAACCTTCAAAGAGGATCTAATACCAATTCTGCACAAACTCTTCCAAAAAATTGAAGAAGAGACAGTACTCCCTAACTCATTTTATGAGGCCAACATTACCCTGATACCAAAACCTGGTAAGGACAGCACAAAAAGAGAAAACTACAGACCAATATCTCTAATGAATACCGATGCAAAAATCCTAAATAAAATTCTAGCAAATCGAATACAACAATGCATTAAAAGATTATTCATCACGACCAAGTGGGGTTCATCCCGGGGCACAAGGATGGTTCAACATCGCAAATCCATCAATGTGATACATCACATAAACAAAATAAAGGACAAAAATCATATGATTATATCAATTGATGCAGAAAAAGCATTTGACAAGATACAACATCCATTTATGATTAAAACACTTAATAAAATGGGTATAGAAGGAAAATACCTTAACATAATAAAGGCCATATATGACAAGCCCTCTGCTAATCTCATAATTAATGGAGAAAAACTGAAGCCCTTTGCTCTACGTTCAGGAACACGACAGGGATGTCCCCTATCACCTCTGCTTTTCAACATAGTGTTGGAAGTCCTTGCCAGAGCAATCAGGCAAGAGAAAGAAATAAAAGGCATCAAATTGGGAATGAAGAAGTTAAATTATCACTCTTTGCAGATGACATGATGCTATATATAGAAAACCCTAAAGACTCCACCAAAAAGCTATTAGAAACAATCAACGAATACAGTAAAGTTGCGGCTACAAAATCAACGCACAAAAGTCCATTGCCTTCCTATATACTAACAATGAAATCTCAGAAAAAGAAATACAAAAAACAATTCCTTTTGCAATTGCAGCAAAAAGAATAAAATACCTAGGAATAAACTTAACCAAGGATGTGAAAGACCTATATGCTGAAAACTATAAGACATTTTGAAAGAAATTGAAGAAGACACAAAGAAATGGAAACACATTCCGTGCTCATGGATTGGAAGAATCAACATAGTTAAAATGGCCATATTACCCAAAGCAATATACAGATTCAATGCAATCCCCATCAAAATCCCAATGGCATATTTTAAAGAAATAGAACAAAAAAATCATCAGATTTGTTTGGAACCACAAAAGACCCCGAATAGCCAAAGCAATCTTAAAGAAAAAGAACAATAATGGAGGTATCACACTTCCTGACTTTGGCTTGTACTACAGGGCTACAATAATCAAAACAGCATGGTATTGGCAGAAAAACAGACACATAGACCAATGGAATAGAATTGAGAACCCAGAAATAAAACCACATAAATATGGACAGATAATTTTTGACAAAGAAGCTAAAAACATACAATGGAGCAAAGACAGCCTCTTCAATAAATGGTGCTGGGAGAATTGGATAGCCACGTGCAAAAGAATGAAACTGGACTGCTATTTGTCACCATGTACCAAAGTTAATTCAAAATGGATCAAAGACTTAAGCATAAGACCTGACACAATAAACTGCATAGAAGAAAACATAGGTACTAAACTTATGGACCTTGGGTTCAAAGAGCATTTTATGAACTTGACTCCAAAGGCAATGGAAGTAAAAGCTAAAATAAACGAATGGGACTATATGAAACTTAAAAGCTTCTGCACAGCAAAAGAAACCATTGACAAAATAAAGAGGCCACCAACTGAATGGGAGAAGATTTTTGCAAACAGTGCCTCCGATAAGGGGCTAGTATCCAGAATATACAAGGAACTCATGCAACTCAACAACAAAAAAACAAACAACCCAATTGAAAAATGGGCAGAGGACTTGAAGAGACATTTCTCCAAAGAGGACATACAAATGGCAAATAGACATATGAAAAAATGCTCAACATCACTAATCATCAGAGAAATGCAAATCAAAACCACAATGAGATATCACCTCACCCCAGTCAGAATGGCTATCATCAACAAGACAAATAATAACAAATGTTGGAGAGGCTGTGGAGAAAAAGGAACCCTCATACACTGTTGGTGGGAATGCAGACTGGTGCAGCCGTTATGGAAGGCAGTGTGGAGGTTCCTCAAAAATTACGAATAGAATTGCCATATGACCCAGCAATCCCTCTCCTGGGTATCTACCCAAAAATCTGAAAACATTTAGAGATAAAGACACGTGTGCTCCAATGTTCATTGCAGCTTTGTTTACGGTGGCCAAGACATGGAAACAACCAAAATGTCCTTCGATAGATGAATGGATAAAGAAGTTGTGGTATATATACACAATGGAATACTATTCGGCAGTAAGAAAAGATGATATAGGAACATTTGTGACAACATGGATGGATCTTGAGAGAGTAATGCTGAGCGAAACAAGTCAGACAGAAAAAGCAGAGAACCATGTGATTTCACTGATATGTGGTATATAGCTCTGCCCATCCAGTTCCCTTCTCTACATTTTTTTTTCTGTTCGCTGCTGTTCTCTTTGGCTTTGAGGCCCTTGAGGCCGAACGTCCCTGACTGCCCACAATTTTCCCATCTCACTTTGAGACTTTGTCTGGACCTTGATGCCCTCCACTGCGGTCCTGTCCCTAAGTATCTATACTCAAAGGCATTTGTCAATACTTAACAACAGTGTTTTAAATATACCGTTTTATTTGGTAATTCTTTTTTGAGATATTTATCTTATGAAAATAATAAATGATATTCCTAATTTTTTTTCTACAAGTTGCTCCCTGCAGTAGGAGAAATTGAAAAGCATCTAAATGTTCCACAAAATAAAATGAGTTCAATAAAATAAATTAGTTAAAGTATATTTGTGTCATGAGATCATCATCATTCATTAGAGAATCACTTCAAGGAAATATTTGTTTATATGCAAATACGATCAAGAAAAATTATTAATCAAGAATGAAAAGTATTAAACACTAAACAGAGCATAATCGTGTGTGTTCCCATGACTGTTACTTGAAATGTATATATATATATGCACATCTTTATGTGTTATATATGTGTGTGTACACATATACAGAGGGTGCCAAAAAAATGTATGCACATTTTAAGAAAGGAAAAAACTGCATTAAAATTGTGATACTCAATATATACTGATAACAAACAAGTCACCTTTGACTTCTGCAATTATAAGAGCTGTTTAAAGTGGTTACCATCAGTGTAATTTTAAAAGATTTTTTTTTTCCTTTCTTAAAATTTGTATAATTTTTTTGGCACCCTCTGTCTATATTTTTTTCACTGAAAAGAAAGATATTCACCAACATGTTGGCAATAATTACCCTTGAGGGGGGGAACTGAGGCAAGACATGTAGCCTAGAAAATCAAAACCCCCCTCCAGGGTACAATGAGGTGCTTTACTGGTTATGCAAGTAACAAGTGACTGTAACTAGTACCTGCAGCTGGAGAAAACAAGAACTAGTTACATCCAGTTAGGCTGATCCCTATGACAGGGACCTGATCTTTAGCTAATTATAATGTTGTAATGTTATTTGCATTGCAGTTACTACAACTCCCATCATGCATCTGACACCATGACAGTTCCAGAGGAACCAAATAAGTAACAAAAAGTGAGGGTCCCTGCCTGGGGGAGGAGATGAATGAAACAGGTCATTGGGATATGTCCAATTCCTGTCCCGGGAGGGTTAAAAACTCCCATTTGTAATTTCCTCAGAGTCACTCGTTCTCATTCTTTGAGTTTGCCCACACTTTCCTATCAAGTGTGTACTTTAATTTTCAATAAATGACTTTTGCTTTGCTGCATCTGTCTTGCTCCTGAATTCTTTCTTGTGCGGAGACAAGAACCCAGTCACTGCTGCTCCAGGTTGAGTCATCTCTTGGACATCCCTGTGAGGGCTCAGGCGACAGAATCACAGATGCTTAATTCAATCTCTAATTTTAATTTCATTTTCAAACTTTTCTCTAGTGGAATTAATTACTGATATCAAAATAGATAAAGTCATTTCATTTTTCTTAAAGCTCTTCCATTCTTTCTTAACAAATGCATAAAAAGAGAACTAAAATTGTTCTGATTAAGTTTGATTATCAAAAACTACTTTAAGTTAAGCTAAGTGACAGAGGTATTTAATGCATTTCTACCTTTTAAATTAAAATAGATAGTCCAGAATCATACACACTGTGAGCCCTCAATTAGTATTGACTGAGATAATTCTATGAAAGACATAAGTTAAGCCAGTAAATGACACAGAGACATTTAATTCAGATCATGTTTCTAAATGATAACTAAAGCTTCAAGAGACTCTGTTAGGTGGAATTCTATTCAGAGAGGAGAATTGGGGCTAAGCTTTTAGGTTATTTATTTTTACACACCAGTCTAAATTAAGGACATCTACAGCATATTATAATTTGAAATATATTTACATTTTATTCTAGCATCATAACACAAACCATAGGACATTTGTCCATGTTTAAAATAATAATAATATATCCTACATTAGATCTCCTAATTATAGTTATTTATACCTATTTAAAGTTGAAAATATAAAATATTTCTTTTCCCATTGTTTATAAAGCTTAATATTGACAAATATAATAATAATTATAGTAAATATTTGCTCTCTTTATCAATTTGTTTGACTAGGACTATGCTAACTAATTTACATATTTTGGGATCATCTTAACAACTGTATGGGTTGTTATTATAATTCTGCATATTTTACGAATGAGAAAACTGATATAAGAAGTGCAATTACCTCCAGGGTCATAACAACTGGTATTTTGTGGAACCAAGGCTGTCTGATATCAGAATCTGTGCTTTTAAATGCAATACCAAAATGAGAAAAATGATCATGACCAGAAGAAAACAACAAACTCCACTTGATGAAAAATATTCAATCTTGTGTGTTACATGTTAACTAGTATTTTTTACATACTTATAAATTAATTCTCTATATTTAAAAAAATATTTATGTGTTGAAATGACTCGTATGTAAACTTCTAGAAGATAATAATGGGGAAAAGTTAAATGATGTTTGAAAAGTTCTTTTGATTCCTTGTGAAAAAGCAAGATATAAAATGTGGATGGAATTATATTAAAATATTTATTTCAATTCAAGATGAGAACCATAGATAAATAAATGTTCGAATATATATTTTTTTCTGGTTAACATAATACATACCCTAAATAAAAGTATATATATATATATATATATATATATATATATATATATATATATATATCATATAAAAACTTTTTTTTTAAATCTCCATACTATTATACTCTGAGAATTTTAATCCACCATAGATACTGGATTAGTGGATCTGAAAGAGAAAGACAGTAACTATCACGTGATGTTTAAAAAATGAGATAAAATGCTCCTTGGGACCAGAGCCTAAGATACAAAGCCAAGATCAAAAACACTACTTTTACATTACTAAAAAAGCAAAACAATCTGCAACCAAGAAGCTTTCACATCTGAAAAGAAAGGTGAAAAAAAAACAACAAAAAAAAAACCTCAGCAACTAGAAATGGACCTGTAGCATTCATCAGTATCCAATATTAGAACCTTAACTTGTTCATACTCAGCATCAAAGAATGAATACAGGTTTAAACAATTCCACCTGCTCTCTTCATTAGGTTATGAGAAGTGTAATAGTAGTCCTTGCCTAAAATCTTGAAAAACAAACCATGTATTTGTTAGTAATATTTTTTAAATACTCCTAGATATCATGGATTTCTAGGTGAATCTTAAAGAGTTAGTAATTATCTTGCTTATTTAACTGAGTGCTAGTCCCCATGCCAGACAGGAAAGGAAATTATGATAGGCACTGGAGTCTATTAGAATGTACCTCTGACAGGGCTGTAAGCCGAGTTAAATTTGACTGTGATATACAACTGCACCTATAATCTAGTGAATATTTCCATAAACCTGAAAACACCTCTCTTTCACAAATGAGAAGATTTCAGATATTTTAAGAAAGTTATTTGCACCTCGAGCATTTTTACATGTAAATACATTCACTAGGGCCTTATTAAAATAATAAGTATGGGAAATGAGCTAAAGATCCTAAAACTAGTGGAACTGTTGAACTAAATGTGGTACATCCATATACTAAAACATTACGCCGCCTATAAAAATCTGTCTGAAATAATTTTAATGACATGGCAAAATGCTTATAAAATAAATTTCAAATGAATTATGTAATTCCTTAGATGTTTCCAGTTTCATCATCATAACTAGCAGGTTAGCTTTGCCCTTATGGTACTCAGTTATCTTTCCTGCTTATCTATAAACAACATGTAATTCCTTAGAAGATTAATTATATCATAATAGAGGATAACAAAAAGGCACTGAGATTGGAATTTTAGACATTCATTCAATTTACAAAATTCCTAAATCTGCCTTCAAATGGGCATTGTTTAAAAGCATGCCTTAGCTAAATTTCAAATTCTCACCAGTCATGGACTTTAAATTTTGCTAATAAATGCATAAATGTGAAAATATTCTATTTATGAATGCCTTAACTATTAAATGCATGGAGAACATCCTTCAAACCCTCCTCTAAGTGTACAGGAAATTTTCTTTATTTTTTTCTGTCTGCACAATTTCTGATGAACTAATGTGTATTAATATACACCAACACCATATTGGAAGAAGCCAACTAGCATCAAATAAATTTAGCGTTATCAAAAGTCTTGCTCTTATCTTAGCAAGATTGACAGCTGATTTTGCTAGTGCTTTAGAATGGATGCTAACTCATGTTCACAAAGTTCCTAAGAAACCACTGTTTAAAGGAGTGGCAATAGATTTGTTACAAGAGAAGTAAAGGTGCCAGATGGACTGAACATTTGTGGTTAGTCTGACTCGTGGATTTTTTCTCTCTGAAGACAAGTTAAGTAGGAATCCTATTTATTATGAGGTGGCTTGCTGAGCTTGAAACAATCATCAGAACAAAGAGAGAAGTTCCCTGATTTGAATATATAATAACCTCAGTTCAGCTGTCTCAGAGAACCTGATGCATCCCAGTCACTAAGAGGGATGCAGCTGAGATGAAGACTTCAAGAGTTCAAGACTTTTTGACTGAATAACTTCTTCCAATGCTATTACTTACAGGGATGGACACAGCCAAAATATATTTTTCTAACTTCCTTTACCCCTTATTTTTCTTTACCAATCAACCATCTCCCATTTTTTGAAAAGTTTCTTCAGATATATTAATATCATCAGTCCATTCAATATATTTCTGATTAGAGCCATTAAGTTTGTTGTTGTTTTTTTTTCTTTCTTAACTCAATTCTCAGAAGACATGTCCTTGGTCTGCCCACATGTTACACTAGAATCCTACATTTTGTGAATTTTTATCGGGGAGAATATATTACATTTACAATCATAGATAAATATATATATATATATGAAAGAAAATATTTGCTAAGAAAATCTTTCAGCATTCGGTGTTATCCCTCCATTGTTGTAAATATTATGCTTCCTTTAATACAGCCCAAATTCTATGTTATTTTTGTTCCTATATGTCTTGCTCTTTCACTTATTTTCATTAACAAAATCATTTCTTTTTCAACTCTCCACATTCTTTCTTTATTATTTCAGATTAATATACCACAGCATTCAAATCTGCTTATTATTTCTAGCTGCCCTTTTAGACCTGAATTCTGTGTCAAGAGAATTGGATCTTTAGCAGAGGGCTGAATCACAATTAGGCACTGATGTGATTGTACTATGTTCAGAATGACTTAACTGTAGAAGCCATTTGAGCCCCATTCATCCTTAAGCCTATTTCTGGGTTCTAGTGTGCCAATGGTGCGCCCTTTGCTTACTGCCAGAGCATATTCTCAGCTAGTATTTTAGATAGAGCTTGTAGCTCAGATAAAAGGAGAGCTGTGTAACAATTATAGTACAGTTGGACCACAGAGATATTTAATTACCCTTTTCATCTTAGAATTTAAAAGTAATCTAGTAACTGTGGTTAATGAAGCCTCAGAGTTCACCAGAAAGATCTGAACTTGGACTGTACGCCTTTGAGTGCTATTGGTGGGTAACAATCAGGATTCACTTTACCTCTTTCACCTCAGCCTAGCATTGCATCAAGTATTGATAAATCAGCCCTACAGTAGCATTTAAGAAAATAAATCACTAAAACCTTATCTGAATACAACCAGAGATATCTGGTTATAAGTACTTTGAATCAAGTATAAAGCTACTAAAATGCTACGTCAGACTAAATTTGATACTCTCCCTTCAACAAGAAATTGTCTTTCTACTGTGTCCACTGCCACTTTGAGAAGATGAGAGATGATATCAAGTACCAACAAAAGGCTATTTGCTTTTTCCTGTTCAACTCAATTATTAAGAGATCCGTTAGAAGATCACCTTTTATCCTCTCACAGCAGGTGTTTCAGACTCAGATAATAAGACTTATGGTACATCTTTAATTCCAGTTAAAAGCTGGACTCCCACCCAGTTGGGCGGAAGGGTGCATATGGCAATTGACTAGTTACTCAGATGAGAAGAGGAGCATTGGCAAGTCATCCATGATTTACCGCTGAGCTTCTTATAACCAGTGCACCATTTTAACAAGTTTCAGAAAATAGTCAACAAAAGTGTTCTGCTGCTGGTGTTGAAATGGAAATTCAATTAGTAAAATAAAGACTTTGACTATTTGTGTACATTACCAAAATATCTGAATAGAAAAAGAAACATTCAGCCATTCTTAACTTTTGGTCTTTTATGGAAAAAGTACGCAGATAACAAAATTTGTTTCACTATTCATCTGAGTATTGAGGCAACTTAGGGCAATTCTTTTCTAAACAAAAGGCCATAATTAATCTTATTGGGATGGGATGTTGAAATTTTATAAGAAAAATTTCCTTTAAATATATAAGATTTCTGAAAGCAGTTAATTGTAAGGAGTGATTCTAGTGATTTATAATTTCCTACAATATAATGACAAGAAAACTCATCTGGGCTATTGCAATATATCTTTTGGATAATACACGAGTATGACATGTTAAGATAAAGACAATGATTAAGAAAAGGAGAAAGAGGAAGAAGAAGAGGAGGGGGAGGAAAAGATGAAACAAATAAAAAAAAAACTTTTTAAGAGACAGAATACAAAATAAACAAACATCCTCTGAGATAAAATTGGAAAGAAATTTATGCACACCCAAACACTTTACAGCCAAAAGGATGGCAGTTGAGGGCAAGACACAGGAAGGAAAAGATAAGGGTGAAGAACTATGTTTTTCACATTCCTTCAAATAAAATTATCATTTGTTCTTATCTTTAAAACCCTAAATATTTTCAAAGTGTTTTTATTGAGTTCTGACTTCTGTTTCCTTCAGAACAGAAAATACAGGCTTAAAGAGAAAACTAACAAACAACTCCTCTGTTCTGAGGAATTTGGAAATTCTTAAGGACAGGTTTATGTTTCTGGAAAAATGTAAAGTGACATATATAAAATTATTATGACAGTGTAACACTTATAAGACTTATGCAGTAAAAAATATCAAAAGTTTTAAAATGTGGACAATAGATAACTCTGATAATGGAGACTTGACTAAATTTAAATGAATGATATCTCTGGTGAAAATTCTGAAGTGAACTTCAAGTTTCTGATAATACAAACATGTGCTTCTGCTATGGAAAATCTAAGAATCAGTTGTATAATTATATACTTCTGAACTTTCTAATTTTGCTCTATTGCCTTTTTTTCTCTCCATTAATGTCTCAAATAAAATTACCTGAGTTGTAATCATAAAATCTTGTATTCTATAGTCATTTTAGTATGGAAGTACTGTGGCTGTTATTATTAACATTTTAAATAATAGTTTTATTATCAGAAAACTAAATCTTTATTGAGGGCCAGATTTCAGATAAAAAATCAATTATTACTCAAAAGATGCTTATTTTAATACAGTTAGCTGAGTTCACTTTACTTCTTTTTACACACTAAATGCATATTTTAAACTTTGATTCCTCCAGAAAAATCCATAAAAATCTTTATGATGGAAATTACCAATAATCTTTACCTTGCACCAGGGCCACAAGGATAATAGGAAAATGGAAAATTTATGCAAATTAGAGACTTTACAACTTTTTATTACTTTAGATACAGCCACCTTGAGACTGGTAGAAGCGATAGAAACACAGAACAGGCTGGTCCCATACACACTGGTGGCCATTAAATTCAGGAGGGATAGCTCACTTGCAGAGGTCCCCCCCACTGAAGGAGCAAGGAGTCCCAGCACCACACACCAAGCTCCTCAGCCTAGGGTTTCAGTGCTGGGGAGAGAAGTGCCCGTAACTTCTGGTTTTGAAAACCAGCAAAGATTGTGGGTGAGTGAGCCAAAGGGTGGCTACACCTCCAGGTGCTCCTCTTAAAGGAACCATGAACAGACATACTCACTGACAGACTCACTCGCTCTGAGCTCCAGGACTGTGGCAGCAACTTGGAAGGTGCCAGAACTTATAGGGAGGAAATGAACTGTCTGGCCTCATAGCAAGGGCTGGAAGGGCAGCTTTCTCTTGCATGGAGGAGTTACCAGTAGCCATTGTTTCTTTGTTGAGCCCTTCCACTTCACAGCATGTAAACACAGGCTACCACCATATTGAGTTTCCATCAACCTGGCCATGCCCTGAATATTCTGAGACCCCACTCCACCCAAATTTCAGGCACACCCAAGCCACTTCCAGTGGCTTTTCCCTATAAACTGCCTGTGTTGGCTTATGCTGTAGACTTTCCTAAAATCTCACAATGTTAACAAAACACAAACAAGCATCATCTGGCTTTGGCAAGTCCTGAACCTCTGGCTGAGAAGCCCTAAGACTGGCATTAGTGGCAGCAGGCCTAGGTTTGTGGCTTGACCACTTGAGACACCTACAAACATAGCACAGGCATGGGGTTGCTTTGAGGCTCATGCCAGGTGGCCCTGGGCAGGGCACAGGTTGCAGCTGAATTTAGCCTACAAGAGGTCCGCTCCCAGGAGGCCCTGGGACTGACATTCCCAGTGGTCAGCTTCCAACCTGAGCCAACGCATCATCCAGCAACCTCCAAGGATGACACACCCAAAGGGAAGACTGGGCAGGCAGCAGAAACCTGTTAAAGCGAATTCTACTCTGTAGGGTCAGCCTCTGCACCACAACCCCTCCACTATAGTCATGGCCAGTCCTGACAACCAATTAGCCCAACGGTAAATCCCTCCCATTGAAGTATAAACAGCAGCCAAGGCTCAAGTACAACAGGAAGACACACACAACCCATACAAGAGACACACCTGGAGCAGCCACTGTGGTGACCAGGGAGACTGGGCCACTGGGCCCTACAGGGCACCTACTACATAAGGCCTCTCTACTAAGACTGGGAGACATAGCAGCCTTACGTAATACATAAAATAAACACAGGAAGGCAGCCAAAATGAAGAGAAAAATAAAAGAGCAAAACAAAGCTCCAGAAGAAGAACTCAACAAAATGGAGACAAGCAATCTACCAGACACAGAGTTCAAAACACTGGTTATAAGGCTGCTCCATGATCTTAGGAACAAAGAGATAGGAAACATAAATGGAGATAGAAAACATTGGAAAAGAACCAGTCAGAACTGAAGAATACAGTAACTAAATTGAAAAACACATTAAAGGGAATCAACAGTAGATTAGATGAAGCAGAGTACCAAAACAGTGATTTAGAAGTTAAGGTAGCGTAAAACACCCAATCAGAACAGGAAAAACAAAAAATGAGAACAGTTTTAGCAGTGTCTGGGATAACATCAGGTGTACTAATATTTGCATCATAGGGGTACCTGAAGAAGAGAGAGCAACAAATTGAAAATATATTTGAAGGAATAATGATGGAAAACTTCCCTAACCTGGTGCCAAAAAAAAAGAGAGGGGGGGGAGGGAGGGAGGGAGGAAGGAAGGAAGGAAGGAAGGAAGGAAGGAAGGAAGGAAGGAAGGAAGGAGAGAAAGAAAGAAAGAAAGAATTAAAAAAACTACATATCTATCAACAATTATTCTAAATGTAAATTGATTTAATGCACCAAACAAAAGACATACAGTGGCTGAATGGATAAGAAAACAAGACCCTTACATATGCTGCCTACAAGAGACTCACTTCAGATCGAAAGACACACAAAGACTGAAAGTAAAAGGATGGAAAAAGATATTTCATGAAAATGAAAACAAAAGAAAAGAAAAAAAACTGGGATAGCAATAATTATACCAGACAATACAAACTGTAAAACGAAGGCTATAACAAGGGACAAAGAAGGACCCAGTAATCCCTCTTCTGGGTATTTATCTGAACAAAGCCAAAATATTACTTCTAGGGGGATGTGTACATCCATATGTTCATTGCAGCATAATTTACAATAGCCAAGATATGGAGGCAACCTGGGTGTCCCTGAATGGATGAATGAATAAAGAAGAGGTGGTGCATATAAACAGTGAAATACTACCCAAACATAAAAAAAATAATGAAATCTTGCCATCTGCAACAACATGGATGAACCTAGAGGGTATTGATCTGAGTGTAATAAGTCAGACAAAGAGAAATGTAAGGTCTGAGAATTAAGTTCGCAAACTTGTTGCAACAATGTTGCTAACCTTTTTTTTTTTTTTTTTAATATCAGAGGGATTATTCATTATGAATTTAAACTAACTGGACAAACAGTTAACCAAGTTTACTATTTGGAAGTGCTGAAAATGCTACATTGACAAGTTAAATGATCTAAACTTTTCACCAAAAATTCATGGCTCTTACATCACGACAATGCACCAGCTCACATGGCACTATCTGCGAAGGAGTTTTTTAGCCAGTAAACAAATAACTGTATTGGAACACCCTCCCTACTCATCTGATCTGGCCCCAATGACTTTTTTCATGCAAAGATAACGGAAAGATTGAAAAGAAGACATTTTGATGACATTCAGGACCTCAAGGGTAATATGACAACAGCTCTGATGGCCATTCCAGAAAGAGCTCCAAAATTGCTTTGAAGGGTGGACTAGGCACTGGCATTGGTGCATAGCTTCCCAAAGAGAGTACTTCAAAAGTGACTGTAGTGATATTCAGCAACGAGGTATGTAGCACTTTTTCTAGGATGAGTTCACAAACTTAATTGTTAGAACTCCTATGATTTCACTTATAAGTGGAATCTAAAAATAAAATAAAGAAACAAATGAAATAGAAACAAACATAGATACAGACAACATTCGATAGTTGCCAAATGGGAGGGGGGTTAGGGATGGGTGAAAAAGGCAAGGGATTAAGAAGTATAAATTGGTAGTTACAAAGTAGTCATGGGGAAGTAGATCGTAGCATAGGAATATAGTCAATAATATTGTAATAACTATCTTTGGTGTCAGATGGGTACTAGATTTATCAGTGTGATAGATGGGAGGGGGTTTGGCAAGCAGGGTGAAAAATGTGAAGAGATTAATAAATACAAATTGGTAGTTACAAAATAGTCAAGGGGATGTAAAGTAATGTATAGGGAATATAGTCAATAAAATGGTAATAACTATGTACAGTGACGGGTGGGTACTAGACTATTCGGGGGGGAATCACTTCTTAAATTATATAAATGTTTAACCACTATGCTCTACACCTGAAATTAATATAAAATAATATTAAATGTCAATTGTAACTGAATAATTTAAAAAGGGGAGGGAAGGAAAAGGGGAATAAGAGGTCCAAATTCCTAGGTATAAAACATATAAGTCATTGGGATGTAATGTACAGAACAGGGAATATAATCAGTAATATTGTGAGGATAGCGTGATATGGTGTCACATGGTTGCTGGACTTATGATCATTTCTTTAGGTACATAAATGTTGAATAACTATGGTGTGTACCTGAAACTAACATAATATTGTATGTTAGCTATATTTTAATAAAAATCTTTAAAAATTAATAATAAAAAATACAAGCACACAAAAAAGAAGTGGCACTTATATACGATGGAATATTACTTGGCCATAAAAAAGAATGAAATCTTACCATTTGCAACAACGTGGATAGGTATTTTGCTAAGATAAATAAATCATACAGAGAAAGACAAATACCATATGATCTCACATATATGTAGAATCTAAAGAACACAATAAATGAAGAAACAAAACAGAAACAGACTCCATAGATACAGAGAACAAACTGATGGTTGCCAGATGGGAAAGAGGTTGGGATGATTCATGAAAAAGCTAGAGGGATTAATCGGTACAAATTGGTAGTTAAAAACTAGTCACAGGGATGTAAAATACAGTATAAGGAATATAGTCAGTAATATTTTATAACTATGTATGGCACCAGGTGGGTACTAGACTAAGTAGGGGATCACTTCATAAATCAAATAAATGTCTAACCACTATGCTGAAACTAATATAAAATAATATTGAATGTCAAGTGTAATTGAGAAATAAAAAACTTTAAAAAATCTTTCTATTCATTACTTCAGTAAAAGTGATTCTTACCAGTTAATATTTTGACTTATGTGAGGCTATATTCTTAGGAAATAAAATATTAAATAGTAGATCATGTTACAAGACACTGAAAAATTAGCAAAAATAACATCCACAATGTTTGTTTCATCCTAAATATGTATTTAAAAGCAAGTAAGTCTTTCTTCTTTGCGTTCCAAGCTTGCCATATTGATTTGTAATGTTTTTTAAATGGATGAATTATTCCAAATTATTTAATGTATTTTTCTTAATTGTAGAGCTTTTTGGAACCACTACACAATTCCTTTGGCTTTGGTGTACCTGAATATATTAATGGGAATAATTTTAATTAATCATCCTTTTTAGCAAGACACTGGTCAAACACCACCCATGTAAAGATGTTAACATGTTTAATCACCCTCGTCAAATTCTCTCTATGCAATTCTTCTTAATTACCCTTAAATAGCTTTGAGGGGTAAGGAGAGGAAAATTAACATTTACTGAGCATGAGATCTCTGGTAGGTATTAATCCACACAATTGACCTAAAATATAAATACTACTATTCTCATTTTATAGGTGAAGAAACAGAGGCTCAGTGAGCTGTAATTATTGGGTTATGGTTAGACTTTAAATATGGATAGTTAGAAAGCTGCATAGCTTGAGAATTTGACGTTGAAACTCATGCTCTTGCCTATTACAACGTATCTAACATGTTTTTGTAACCTAGAAGAGTTGGATTTATTAATATAGATTGCATAATCTTGCAGCACACTACATTTTCCAATTTTAAATGAAACAACGATGGGGGTGGGGTGGGGGAAGGATGGTAATAGCTGCTATTCTTAAGCCCTTACTTGTCTGTGGGCCCTGACATCAGAATGCCTGGGTCTGGTTTTTTTTTATTGCTTCTGATGAGGCAGGGGACCATGGGAAAATTCTTAAATTCTCCTGTGCTTCAATTTCTTCATCTGTAACATGGGGGTGGTAAAATCATGCAGCTCTCAGGTCGTTGTGAGGAATAAATGAGTTTCTGTGAAGAACAAATGAGCACTCAGAATAATGCCAATCATAGAGTAAACCCATGATAAAGGTTAGGTATTGCTACCAGTTTTTATGTTAAATGTTCATCACAGATGATCTGGGTACACATTCAGGACTAGATCTGTCTCTTGGAAAGATACACCAGTGTAGCGTCCTTTAGGCCCCATGATTGGCTGAGGGATATCTATAATTCCCTACACTTTCTTCCTCTTTCCTGAATATTATTAAAATTCAATTTTGAAATTTTGGTCTTGAAAGATACCCCAAGGGGCCTCTAAAAGATGCCTCCAGTGCAATCCCTTTGCAAATGTGATTGACTTGGGCTGCTTCCTCCGGTGAGTTGCCCCCACAATCTTTAAGGACTTTCTTCTGAAACTTCCTCTGCCTCATCTCCCCACATCCACCTTACTCCCAATATCCAAGCACTAGTGTGACAGTGGTGGTGGGAGAGGGAAAAGGTGGGTTGGTTTAAGAGGTTTGTGGGAAGTAAAATAGATAGTATTCAATGAATGAAGCAGCTACTCTAGATGTGTGGAATACAATCGCCACCTTCTTTTGCCTCCTTTCATGTCTATATAAACATAACTGTTAGGGAATTCTTCTCTGGGCTGCAGGACTGGTCAAGTGCTCCCGAAAAATACTCACATTGTGCCTATAATTCTCCTTTGTAGCATTTCCACAATTTTTATTAAATAATATTTGTCAGTACACTGTTTAATAATATATGTCTTCCCAGTGGATTCATGAGGAGGGCAGGTAAATCCTGCCTTGTGGATCACCATATCTCAGTACCTGGCACAAAACCTGGCATGTACTAAGCACTAAATAAAAATTGGTTGGATGACAATTAACTTAGATTCTAAATATTTCCCTTGTTCTCAAACTGATTTAATAAATTTTAACTTTCGGTTCTCTGCAATCTATCTTCAAAAAGAAAAAAAAAAGAATTCTTTCTGTCTATGTTCTCTGCTTATTCTCAGCATTCTTTTTTATTTTTCTTTTAAAGTGCTTTTTTTTTTTTTAACAGGACTTTATTGGGGAACAGTGTGTACTTCCAGGACTTTTTTCCAAGTCAAGTTGTTGTTCTTTCAATCTTAGTTGTGGAGGGCGCAGCTAAGCTCCAGGTCCAGTTGTCATTGTTAGTTGCAGGGGGCACAGCCCACCATCCCTTGTGGCAGTCAAGGAATCGAACTGGCAACCTTGTGGTTGAGAGCCCACTGGCCCATGTGGGATTCAAACCGGCAGCCTTCGGAGTTAGGAGCACGGAGCTCCAATCGCCTGAGCCACCAGGCCAGTCCTCAGCCTTCTTTTATTGCCTGTTTTGTTAGTCTTTCTTTTATTTTCCTTTTTTAAAGACTATGTATATATTATTACCAAGACTACATCAAAACTGGCTGTTTTGAATACCTGTTATGCATCACTTTGATGCTCTAGTACTAGTCTCTTGTACAGCCACCACTGAAATGACCATTTCTGTAAGGGCATGACCCAGCCTCATGTGGGACAACCTGACAGCATTTAGGTTGCAACATGCAACGTTAAATTCTCTGGGGAAAAGTGGACTAGGGACTCTGAGGGAACCATTTCCTGAAATACCTCATGGTCAATGGGAGCTGTAGGGTAAGTATATCTCCTTTTCTACCCCAGGGTACTGGTCTGGAGACATCTTTCACAAGGCTTCTCAGAAGGCGTAGAGAAGCCAGTTGCCCTATAGTGATGGTCAGCTCTGTATTTCATCACTGACTTGGCCTCCATCCTTCCCTGCTTTGCTCATCGCTCTCCAGTAATGGGGTCACACGTACACCTTTGCTTCAGGTTCTGCTTTCTAGGGATGCCAAGCTACAGTGGTGGCCCTGTCAGCACAAGCTGCAAAAATGGCACATTGAAAACAACCAGAAAAGTTCCTTAATGATACAGTGTTCTTGTTTTAATAAGTTCCATTAACAAAGCCTTGCAGTTTAAATTTTCTTTCTTTCATTGAAATGAAATCCATAATCTTATTTTGCTGTATATAAGATTTTTCTGCCTTATAAAAATTAGTTACACTGGCTTTTTCACAATTTATTTATGAAATAAAACTAATGCAGATTTTATTTTTGTTGTCTTGGATGCAATCAATGAAAGTGCATTAAGAAAAGATTAGTCTGAACCTAAGTTAGCGTGGAATCTCCTGGTAGCTTCATTACTAAATGTGTGATTTGAAGCAGAAACAATTCTCCCGTCTTTTTGAGGGGGGGAGAGTGAGTGGCACAGATAACAGTAACAGACATGTCAACTTTAGGCAGGTTGTTTTTAGGGTTTTTTTGTTCTTTTTTAGTTTAAAGAAAGATTGTATTTATGACAACAACTAAGTTTTTCTCTCCTTTCACTATTTCTCTCTTTTCACTATTAATTTGTTTGAAAGCTTAAACAAATTAAACATGCAAAAGATATTTTAAAACTGTCTTAAATTAAAAGAGATTGTGAAGGTCCTTTTAGACTATATCTCTTTTGGAAATAGCAGCAAATTTGGTGATATTCTTATTGTCCCAGATATAAAAATCAAGCATTAAAAAAACAAAACAAAAAGAAAAAAGAAAAAAAACTCTTAGGACATTTATAACATTTAATAATACTCTCCAATTTTTCAAAATTGTCTCTGAAATATATGAAATTGAAAGAAAAGGGACATCTAATAAAAATTCACAATTTAAAATTGCATGTTCATGATTGCATATTCACAATCCGGAAAATCTACCTCTGTCTTTAAAAGGTGAACCATTTTTTAAACTCTGTCTCAGTATTATAAATATATCTGGCGTTTCAAGAAAAAAAACAAACCTGTAATTCTATTTGCAATCTCATTTGTTTTAATATAGCGCTTGCATCTCTAGATCTTGATTCAATTGCAACTTATGCCACTTCACGGGCAATTTGCCTGGATAATGCCTGCCTGCCGCCACTTCCCCTCACATTAGCTGAGGGGTTGACTTGGATTTGGACACTCAGAAGTGAGCTCCCAGTGGGGTGTAAGTTCCTTCTGTCACTCTCCCCGCCTCCCTGCTACCACATTGCTTATGGTAGTTTCATGCTGAGTACATTTTCGTTCACGTTCATACTCAGTTATTTTTCAAGTGGCTTTGCAGAACAGATGTTTTAATGTGAGTACCCATCGTTCTTCTTTCTTCTGACATATTTTTCACAAAATACTCCCTTGCTATTCTTGATTTAGTCCAGAAAAGGCGGGGGAGGGAAATAAAGGAAAGACTCATGCTGAGTGTCTTTAAAAAGTGATTCCTTAGATGTCTTTCTGTATATCAATTTGTCCCCACCTATTTATCCTAATACACAACTTTGTTAAAAACAAATCTGCTCCTTGATTTTTATATAGACCCTATGTATAATTTTCTCCTGAAAATTATATTTTCATTTTAATATTTTATGTCTAGAGAGATTTTACATAACACTTGTGAACATAATATATATATATATATATATATATATATATATATATATATTGCTCTTATCCTAATTTTCATCCAGACCTAAGCTAGTGGTCACGAGTTAATCTTAAAGAGAATTATCTTTCCATATTCCTTTCCAACCTCCTTCTGTTGTTCTGTTGGTCCTGATTTAAAGTTGAAATGCCATATGTTCCCATTCTTACTCTTTGTCACTTGTCAGGGATGACTTATGTTCTATCTGCAAGTTTAATCAATTAAAATACTCTTAAATTTTCCTATTTCTGAAATTCCTTCATTGGGAAGAGATACTACAACCTTTGAAAGAAAATAAAAAGTGCTTCTCTTACTATTTCAAGAGTAAAACCAAAGCTTTTGGATCCAGAGATTGAGAAAGAATGTAATCTCTGGCCTTCTGTCTCTGTTGCTAATTTCCTCTGCAAAGTTGTGCAGTGTAAAATGAAGTCTATCCATGTTAATTGTTCAGGACTGAAAACATTTAAAGTCAAGCTTTAAAAAAAAATTGTTTTGCTGAGGATCCATTTATATCAAATACTTTGTCATTGATTCATCCAATTGGTACAAATTTTTAATTTGATAAGAGTTCTTGAATCCAACTTGTTCCATATACCCTTGAGATAAATTCTTGATAAAGAATTTACAGGTTGCACACTGGGTGGTGGAGAAACTTGAGTGTTGAATCAGAGACCATTAAATTGATCAATATGATCTAATATACTGATCTCTCTCTCTCTCTCTCTCTCTCTCTCTCTCTCTATCAGTGCAGAGGATTGGTAAATAGAGACTAAAAGGTTTCTGAATTATTCCACATTCATTGATCACAGACTTCTATTATTTCTTCTCAAAAACTTTTTTTAAGAGAGGTGGAAATTTTTTCCAAATATATCACAATTCAAAATTTCTTTTATAAAGGTATTTAAACTTTTTAAAAATTAATAACAGTAATTTGGAATCCTGGAGTTTCCTGTCACTTTAGAAAATGCTGATTTATTAGAAGAAAGGAAAGAAGGAAGGGAAAAAGGGAGGGAGGGAGGGAGGGAGGGAGAGAGGGAGGGAGGGAGGGAGGGAGGGAGGGAGGGAGGGAAAGAGAGAAAGAAAGAAAGAAAGAAAGAAAGAAAGAAAGAAAGAAAGAAAGAAAGAAAGAAAGAAAGAAAGATAAAGAAACCCCCAAACCCCTATGGCCCAGCATCAAAGCCAAAGTAATTTTATATCTGAAGCATGCCATCAGCCATGTCTTTCTGAGAAGGAAGGTGGCATGCTGTTAATGCATAGCTGTCACTCACACACATGGCTGTTAGGCAAGGGAGGAAAGGAAGGGAACCATTAGTCAATAATTCTTAAAATTTGCATCCCCTGTAATTTTCAGTGAAGGCTTTGCTTTTTTGGCATCTAAAATAGACTGAACCACAACTGCAGCCACCAGTTCATGACATTTTCCTAGAGTGAAGGCAGACGGCCCAGTTAGCTACTTGACCCAAAAAGAGAGGCGATTTTGTTTTCCATCTCAACTTCCCTGTAATGTTCAAAAAACAGAAATTTGTTTATCCCATCTGCCTTCTTTAATGATCATGAACAGTGACAGATCCCAGAGAGAATGTACAACACTTTCTGCTTTCTGAAGCTCAGTGTTATTCTCTGTCAGGAAAAATTTACAAGTTGGCTTTTGTGTTTGTAAAGTTCAAGTCCCAGAATAGTAGGCTATGAATAGTAATTACCATAAAACATCCCACATTTAGATGTTGTTCTAAGCAAAAAGACCTGATTATTTTGGAATTTATTTTTTTTCCTAGTTTATTTCTGGAAATATAGGAAAGTGATTTTTTTTCTCCTCACTCTATTCTTTATTTCAGGGAGTTCATAACTATGCATGTTATTTTACTGAAGAAATGGAAGACAACAGCATTGGCTGAGTTATACGTAACATTTGTGAGACCAAACAGCTTCTTGGGAGCTAATCCTCCCCTTAAACGTACCCTTACAAACACAGCACAAAAGGCCTGGAGAAATGCACTTGGATTTGAGCTAACCTGGGTTCTACATTTTAACTTTGACCAGGGGTCCAGGCTGCACAGATAGATCCCCTGAGCCTAACTGTCTTCAATTCTTAAATGACAGCATCAGACCCAATACTTTCTAAGTGTAAATACTAATAACTTTGGACACATTTGAAACCAATGAGAAAGACACCGGAGGTGGCAGAACTCTAGTGTTCACTTTGGAGTTCTTCCAAGTCCTCAGTTCTATTCTAAATACTTCAGGAACATTGGAAGAGCTACTTGTGTTTATGAAGTCTTGCTGTCCTCATTGGTCAAACATAGGGGACAACTCTGTCCTGTCCATGTTGGCATGGAAATCCATGCAAAAGGATACAGTAGTCTGCCAAGTACCCGGTAAGTCTTCTATAAATGATGACTACTTGTTATTTCAGAAAACCAGTAATACCTCCCAAAACCATTTGTTTTGCTTTCTTTTCTTTAACAATTGCTTTCTAGTAGAAGAGATCGCCCCTCGTGCTGTTTAACACCTTAAAGTATGACTGGTTACTGTACCATACCTCTGTAAACACTGCACAGCAAACTCAGAAACATTCATTATTGATGAAGCAAGAGTCACATACATTAATCATAACTATAAAAGAAAACTGTAGTCAGTTTTGCTATCATGCAGCATATTGTTCCTAAAACTGTGCTATGCAAATTGTGAATTTAAAAAACCATAGTATTTATGGGAAAATGAGGTTAGGAGGACCACACTCAAAAATCTTCATCAGTGACACATGAAAACACAAGGAGTGATCTAAGAAAAAAAAACACTGACATAGTTAAATTATTCAGAAGTACATGAATACTGCAATAAATACGACACTTTATCTTGAAAACGACACGAGGTTGCAGTTGGAAGGAGGTCGCTGCTTGTGGGTTAGTGTGGAGTCAGAGGGTTATTTGAAATCAGGAATTGTTACACCAGATATGGATGGGTGTGTCTGGCAGCATATGTAATGGACTGAGGTGGCTGGCGGATAGTCGAGGTGTGTGCATGCTGTGTATTTCTATGGGACTCCTCTCAGCTGAGTGCAGCTTTCTGCCTTCACTTAGTGTGTATTGCTGAAAAAAATCTGGATAAGCAAATATGAAATTTGCATTATGATCAAAGTGTTCCCTAATATATCAATAGCTTTGAAACAGATTTGCATTTTCAAAACAAGTGTTATAGGAGAATTGCCTATGCATAGATCCCAGGCAGTATTTATCCTCAAATCTACCTGTACGCATATGAGAAAATGAGTAGAATTCAGTGAATTACGACTTTCGTATTTGCGTCTATAGCAAAATTATTCATGGTGGAGTATTTTTACATAGTGCTGCATTTTCCACCACTCCAAAGAACAATATTTGTTTTTTTTAAATTCCAAATACCAGAAAAAAACAGGTCTTACAAAATACCTATAAGCATTCTTGTGCTTTGAACCTTTCTTCAAGTTCCATATGTGTCTCAATTTCCAGTTTCAGTGAAAACAAGAGAGAAGGTGGTGAGGAAGGAGAGATACAGAGAACAGAATAGGGTAATGGAAATGCAGTTTAAAATGCAGACAAATCTGCTGTTTCTGCTTGATAGCCTGTAACATTTCCATGTAGTGCACTTTGCATGGCAGAATAGCTACTAGTAATAGAATTCTCTCGCAGTGGAGGTTAATTACTTTTCAGCTACAGCAAAATAAATTTCCTGTCAAGCCCACAGACAGGAATACGCCAGTGTCCCTGGTTTTACCTGCAGTTTTAATTCAACCTTAATACCTGACACTTGCTTGCGTTTAGTGGACTGTTCCTCTGAACAGTAGGTGCCCCAAAGGAATATTGAGGCATTGTCAGTTAGGTAGTATCAAAATGTGTGTTAAAAAAAAAAAAAAGAAAAAAGTGGTTTGCCTCTCCCAAAGTGCACTGTAAAGAAGATTAACTGAGCTGCCTCTCACTTTAGAAAATAGAGTTCACCTTCTTGGTGATATGGAAAAGTGCAACTTAACATAAAACATCTTTCCCAGTCCACAGTGGAGCAAATCCTGGCTTTCAGTTGCATCTCAAACTGACTGCAGGGAGGCTTTAAGAATCATTCATTTCTGTCTATTCTCTACTTTAATACAGCCAAGCCCACTACTCAATGTGCCGAACTTGATAGGATAATATATCAATAGCTCCCCTTAATTATCCTGTTTAGGAGCTCATTTCCCCCCCACAAATGGAATCTCTTTTGTATGACCATGGTCATGTCCTATCGCAGGGACAGACACTACCGCAGTCACTTAATTAACCAACACCAGCCTTGGCAATCCTGATGGACAGATGGAAGAGAGAAATGAGCCTACGTCACTTCCCACTGTACCAACAGCTGCACAGGGGAGTGCAGTGCAGAATAAAGAAGCAAAGTTTTACTCCATCAGAAAGACTACACCTCACAGCTAAAATATTTATGATTGTCAAACAGAAAAGAATTGATATGAGCAGATATTTTCACACGTGCTCTTTCTATAACACAGCTCATTTTCAAAACCCTCCACTCTGCATTCTCTTTCCATCAAAACCTTCCATTCTACATATATGAGCAGTCCACCTGAAAAACCCTTCCTGATTCAGTTAATCTTATGTGGTCTCACTTTCCTCTGAAACACTATAGAATTCTGTTTTATTCTTTCCTGTGACAATTGGCATACTATCTCATATAATAACTTTAACTGTACACACTCTCTTTTCCAATTAGATAGCAAGCATCTTATGACTTAATGTTTTATTTTGTTTTTAATTTACTGCATCCCCTAGCTCTGTGGCTCAATCTAATGAATCCTCATGAGTATTAGTTGAATTTACTTTTCTTGAAGTTTAAGCCTCTTCTGATACAGAGGAAATTGAAAGAGGGGATCCTCAGTGCATTAGAAACTCTTAACTTTTCTCATTGAATTCAGAATTCCTGTAGAAAACAATATTTGAGTGTGGATTTCTGAGTGTAAAAATATAAGATGACACGACAAGTATTCACTGATGTTTTGTTGGAGGTTGGGAAACCGATAACCAATACTCATCTTTTCCCTTCCCAAGGCTGAATCAAACTGAAAATAAGATACCTAAGAGAGACTGATGGAGATCAAAGTATGATTTTACTAAGCATAAATGTGACAGGAGAATGTGGCTGAGATGTCATGGTTAAACTAAGTTCCCTAATCCTTCACCCCTAGACAACTCTATGTATTCTTTACAAGAAGGAAAGACACCACTCAAGCAAATTACACAATGCGAGACCAGACAGGATCCAGACTGCATTGGGCAGGTTGAGCCAGGTACATTCAAGTCCTGGAGACTCACCAACCAGAACAGTTACTCCTGCCGGGTGAGGTGCAGAAAAGTGGGTGGGGAGGGGAGACGGGAAGCTTCAGAGAGTAGTTGAAGCAAACTCCAAAAGTTTTTCTTTAATAAGGAGTAAGGAAAAACTGTAGGACAGAAGGAGCAAGGAGTTTGCATTCCTGCCTAGTATGCAATTATTATGTTCATTCATTTTAACTGTCTTTGATAATGATAGTCAATATATTTGCCATTAATGTTAGGTAGAAGTTGGAAGTACAACAGTACTTCGAGAAAAACAGTTAATAGTAAGTGGAAAACGTGTGAACGTGAAAGTGGGGAGGGTCCTCCTGATAGAGGGAAAGGATCAGTCTCTACAACTGCACGCACTGGGCAATGCCTGTTTGAAAAGATAAAAGGCTCCAGTGAGCCTCAGGAAAAATGGAACACATTCCTAAATGTTGCCTTACCTTGGAATTTTGCGCAAATTGCCCAATCACTTGTTTAACAGTTCAGAGAAATTGCTCCCTTGAAGCAGGGGAAAGGAGGAACCAATAATTAAGTAAGTTTCAAGTACCCCTGGGGTGGGCATTATAAAATCAATCAGGGGTTACAAACTTTTTCTGAAAAGTGCCAAATAGTCATCATTTTAGGCGTTGTGGGTCATATGGCTTCTGTTCTACCTACTTAACTCTGCTGTTACCAGTGGTGTGAAAGCAACCCTACACCCATATAAATGAATGAACATGACTGTGTGCCAATAAGACTTTATTTGCAGATACTGATATTTGAAGTTTCTATACATTTTACAATGTGCCACAAAATATTCTTCTTTCAGTTTTTAAAAATATTCTCAGCTCTTGGGTCATACACTGGCCAGATTCGGTCTAGGGATCATGGTTTGCATTGGATCCAATGCTTGAAATAAGCATTGGAGTTCACTGAAATTCTAACTCAGTATATCCGTCCCGTACCTTGTCTAAACCCAGAAGAAAGAACTGACAGTTACCGTTTGTCTACTCTATAATCCTCTACGGTTTAATTTCTGAACTTAAATTCCTCTTCAACTACCATCAAAGAAGATTTGCAAAACCTACTATCTATGAGGTTTTTAAAAAGTGTACAAAAAGAAAGATGTCGATTATGCATTGTGATTACTGGCAAACCAATATTTCATTGTATGTTCGGACAGACCTTAATGCTGATGGATTTACAACAGTAGCAGAAAACGTCAGAGGAAAAAGTCTGCTCAATTGCAAGACTTTAAGGCTCAGTCTAATTTAGGGGCACAGGACAGGGGCTTAGAAGCTCTATGAGGGGTGTGCAATTACACAGGAAAATGTTAAGCAAAGGCAAGCTGGTGACATTTACCTTCTTGCTTATTTCGTGAAAGGGCAAAGAAGTACACTTTTATGAGACAGCTAGCTTCACTCTTTTCTGTGGGAAATAAAGCTGGAATTTTCTAGAACACTAGCTCAAGCTAAATTTATCTGATAGCTCCCCAGAGTGGACACCTGAACTGTATCAGCAGGACAGGCACGACACACCCTCTTCCAGCTCTCCTTTCAAGTGGCAAAGCTGCATTAACGGGCCCTAATCTTGATTCGCTTCCCTGTCCCTTTTCCCCATTTACTCAGTGTTTGTCCTTTGAATTATTTTCACTATGTAGTAAACACAGAACATTTTTAAATAAGGAGTAACGTGTTATCTTTCTCTCTTCCCATGGAATAAAGGCTGCTCACAGTTTGTTGGCTACGCTGACATACATTTCCTTTATTTATTTTTATTTATTAAATTTATTCAAACACATAAGTGCTTTTCAAAGGGAAATCACTATTTTCAAAGTTTACAGGAAACTTTCCATCTATCTGTAATGCTGTAGGCTCAGAGGTTTATTCCAACAGCTGGAGAAGGGAAGGTAGCAAAATATCAACACATTGAATTAACTTCTAAACTCAGTTCCTCACCAATATATGTGGGATAGTTTACGATGCATATAGGAGCCTCTACATGGCCCAGATTCAGTCTCTGGGCAGAGGGTCCCCTAGGATAAACCCAAAGCAGTTGTTGCTGAAGAAAAATGTTATGGTTTATGCATTGTTACTTTGCTCATAATTTATCCCGAGTTTGTAATTTAGAAGGTCTGTTTTTAGCCTCATTCATCACAGAGAGACACCAAGGAGACGATAGTTGTACACAACAAAAATTAAAAATCTATGTGTTGCCCTTGGCATGCTTTCATTTCTTGTCCCACTCAGTTTGTTGTGTTTAATTCTTATTGGTTTATTCTAGGTCTCACAAAAGAAAAATGAGCCTGCTTTGTGGATCTCCTACAGGAACTGCCTCCCAGGGAGTCTCTAGTTTCCCTTGTCATTTTGTATCCTTACTAACCAAACTAAAAAGTTGGATTGTTGTGGGCTGCCAAAAAAATAAAATCACAGTTTTTCCACCATATATCCTATTTTGCCTTTGTATTTAAAATAACTGTTGCTGTTTTACACATGATTTGAAATAAATACAGCAACCAAATTTTCTCTCTTCTTCTTCCCAGTAATTTGCTACTGCAGAGAGGTAGCGTGATAATAGTGTATAAAAGCTTACACCTCCTTTAATCTGAATGACTGTATGCAAGTAATTTAGACTTCTCAGGCCTCAGTTTCCTTATTTATAAAGGCGGATAATAATAATATCATCCTTACCTCCTAGGGGAATCAAGAGGAGTAGGGGAGTCGTTACTTAAAAAGCACTTAGGAGAGTCCCTAGCACATCTTATGGAAATCATAGCAATTATTACATGCTCTGGACACATTTGGTTATTCTATCTGTTACAGGCTAAACGTTTGTGTTGCCCCAAAATTCATTATGTTAAAGCCCTAACCTCCAGGGTGACTATATTTGGAGGTAGGGCCACTAAGAAAGTAATTAAGGTTAAAAAAGGTCCTAAGGGTGGGTTCCGATCCCATGGGATTAGTGTCCTTATAAAAAGGGAGTTTGCTTTCTTTCTCCGTCCACAACAGAGGGAAGGCCGTGTGGGAACACAGTAAGAAGGCAGCCATCTGCAACCCGAGGGTCCCAGAAATCTCACGAGAGATGAACACTACTGCCACCTTGGTCTTGTACTTCCAGTCTCCAGAACTGTGAGGAAATCAATTTCTCTGGTTTAAGCCACCCAATCTCTGGTATTTTGTATGGTAGCCTGAGCAGACTAATGTACCATCTGCACCCTAATGTGACTTGTAAAAGTAGCTGAAAACATTTAGTTTTACTCATTGAGATTTTTACTTCAGACGTTTATCAACTCTTGTTCAGATATTTTTGTAGACATAGAAAAGCTTATTTTAAAGTTTATGTGAAGAAACACAGGCTCTGGAATAGCTAAAACAATGTTGAAAAGGGAGAATAAAGTGGGAGGAATCAGTCTCCCCCTTATTAAGTTTTCCTTATAGATAGTTATCAAGATACTGTGATTTTGGTGGAGAGGTAGATACATAGATTAATGGAATAGTACAAAGAACCCATAAATAAGCCCAAATAAATATTCCCAACTGATTTTTCATGAAATATAAGTTCTTACAATAAGTGGTGCCCAAACAATTGGATATCCATAGCCATGAAAGTAAACTTTGTCATAAAACTTACATCTTATGAAAAAAAATTAACTCAAAAGTCCCATGGACTTTAATGTAAAACTATAGAACTTTTAAGTGGAAAAAAAAGAAAGAGAGAAAGAAAAAAAAATCATTACCTGGGTCTAGGCAGAATATTTTTAGACTTGACACCAAAAGCCTAATCCATAAATTGATACATTGGACCTCATCCAAATTAAAAAAGTTTTGCTCTATGAAATGAAATGGAAACATTTTCTTTGCTCAGAGAATGAATAAGAAGCTACAAATTGAGAAGCTACAAAATATTTTCAAACCAAATATCTGAGAAAGGACTAGTATCTACAATTCTAAAACTCAACAATGAAAAAAAATAAAAATACATAGATGACCCAATTAGCAAACGGGAGAGAAAGATATGAACAGAAATTTCACAGAAGAATATATACCAGCAGCAAATAAGCACATGAATAGATGTTTAATATCATTAGCTTTTAGAGAAATGCAAATTTAAACTTCAATGAGATATCATTGCATACCTATCGGAATAAAAATAAAATAGTGACAAAACCAAATGCTGGAGATAATATGGAGAAACGGGATCACTCGTACATTGCTAATAAGAATGGAAAATAATAAAACCACTCTGGAAAATAGTTTGTCAAATTCTTATAAAAGTGAATGTGTAATTACCGCATCACCCAGCAATTGTACTCTTGAACATTTATCTCTGACAAATGAAACCTATGCTCATGCCACAACCTGTACCTGAAAGTTCATGGAAGGTTTATTTATAATACCCTAAAACTGGAAACAACCAAATGTCCTTTATTGAGTTCATTGTTAAACAAACTGATTCTTCCATACTATGGAATACTATTTAGCAATAAAAAGGAATGAACCATTGCTACCTGGAACAACTTGAATCTTCAGAAAATTACGCAGAGAAAAACCAGTCTCAAAAAGTTACGTACTACATGATTGTGTTTATATAACACTTCTGAAATGACAAAATTACACAGATGAAGAACGTATTAGTGATTGCCAAGGGTTTGGGATGAGAGTGGTTGGAAGGAGGTAGGTGTAGTTCTAAATGAGCCGCACAAGGGATCCTTACAATAGAACTGTTCTTCATCTTGACTGGGGTGCTGATTACACAAACAAGTGTATGTAAACCAGTGATAGCTGAATAAGATCAAGGCCTTGTGTCAGTGTCAATAGCCTGTATTACAGTTATGCAAGATGTTACCATTGGGGAGAACTGGGTAAAAGATACACAGGATCTCTCTGTATTAATTCTTAAGTTCAAGTGAATCTACAATTACCTCAAACAGGCATTCAGTTAAAAAAGTAAATGGGATCAAAATAAAATAACAGAGATAGTATTTATCAATTCCTTGACTTTGTAATTTCACTATCACCAGGAGATCCAGGCATTATGATCACCTGATTTCAGGATTCTGTACAGTATGGTGTCTAGAATGCATAGAGCTCATAGATGCAGTTGTTCTACTACTAATGTTAGCGCTTTCTGGTCCTTGAAAACTCCAATGTGTAATTAGACTTGATAGAATAATTAAGACTATGGGAATTATCATGCAGAGCATTAGTCTCAAGTCCTCCAGTTAAAGAAAAGTAGAACTTTTGACATGCATATAAAGCAGGCCCGGAAGTCTGCAGTTCAGCAGAGTTTGATTCTTGGATTCAATTTCTGAACACTTCGAAGTCATTTTATGCCACTTGACTCGAATCATTCATCTCAGTGAAAATTTGTTAGTTAAATGTCAGCTCCTTAGCATTAGTCTATAGACTTCACAGAGGGAACCAAGGCTGTCTAACAATGTTTAAAAAGCTACTTCTAACTCAGGCAGCATGTCTGGGCAACAGAGGAAGCCTTCCACTGCAGAAGACCCTGGCTGCAGCACAGCGTTGCTATCAGTAAATACACCAAAAAAGAAACAATACATTTAACACACTAAATGAATTGTAGCAGAATTCCTGCAGAGAAAAAAAATCTTCCTGGTCTGCTCAATATTTTAACATGGTTTCGTTCCCATTTCTACTAATATGGTAATTCCGAAGGAGCTATTATTGTAATTTGTAAACGACATAATGGGGGTTTGTTGCCTGGAGTAGCTCGCTGGGGGTGCTGCAGGCTGTCCACTTTGAAGATACCATCTAGTCTCTGGTTTCAAAGACAGTCTCTGTGATCAGGGTGTCAGCAGAAGCCGGCCTCACAATATCTAGACAGTATTAATTACCTGTAAGTCTAAAGGAAGGAAATGTTTTGTTTTCAGATTTAAGTTACTTTCAGTTATCAAACAAAGACAACAGTAGATCACAGTCACAGATTAGTGCATTGAAGAGGCTGTTGGTAGTAATTTTAAAGAATCAATAATTCACATGCTGTTTTAGGGACCAAAAAAAAAAAAAAATGGAAGCCCCCAAACTTCTGTCCTTTAAAAAATACAGCAAGTGAATTTATGTTTTATGTTTCGTCTTGTCATGAGATCATGTGTAACTACCAAGATGACATTACTTTCAATCAAAATAATTGCTAGACATCAACATAGCCTGTGATGAAACAAGATATTTTTATCACACTATCA
Organism: Rhinolophus sinicus; assembly: GCF_036562045.2. Lineage (NCBI taxonomy): Eukaryota > Metazoa > Chordata > Mammalia > Chiroptera > Rhinolophidae > Rhinolophus > Rhinolophus sinicus. The sequence continues at coordinate 90,132,938 of NC_133758.1, forward strand.
CTTAGCAGCAGGACAATTAGCAAGTGTCATTATTTTAATTTTACTGCTTCCGAGTTTGAATTATTACAATAAATAAGTGTTGTCTCCATAAGCAAATTCTAAAAAAGTAGTAAATCTTTTGATGTAATAGGCAACTGAAAATATAGGAACATGACAGCTTATTTGCAGGGGGGAGGGTAGGAGAGAGGGCATTAACTTTTACATTTCTGGGAAAATAATAAAACCAAAGTTCAAACATTAAATGCAGCTTAGATGGTATCTTTCAAAACTAACAGTAACTCCTTTGTCATTCTCTGCATGTTCGAATTCCTTCCATATAATATACAATTATTAACAAGAACTCTATCTTTTAACTTGGCTGCTTTAAAAACATTAGCAGGAGCCATTTATCATCATATTTCTTATTAAATCTTGGAAGAAACACCACACAGCAGTGTATCTTGGAAGTCGGAAATGTGAAGAAAATCACTCTCTATTATTTTCTCACTGATTGTGGCTAATGTTAAAAATAATTACTATTACAAGATTTGTCTGTAATTTAATTGCCAATTTTCACAGATCCAGTGATGAAATATCCCATTCCTATCCTCTAGAATTGCTCATAGTCGCCCTTTTTCCCCTTTATTCGGATGCCTTAGATTTATTCAGGTTAGTGTTTTGAGTTTCCCTTTTTAGCTGTCCCAACAAAATCAGTTCCGTAATGAAGATGCATGGAACAACCTTTGGGCATTACAACAGTATGTGTAAAATAAAAACAAAAACAAAAACAAAACCCTAAGTTTGGTTTGCTTTGGTTGAAAACAGAGTCAAAAATCAGATATTTTCCTTCAGTTATTATTTACTCCTCTTTACCATTTTGGTTCCGCTTATTAAGAATTCCTTAGAAATATTTGTCTTTTCCATATTTTGTCCGTAAGAATACTTTTTTAGCAAGTAATTGATCATTGCTCGCATTCATGAAAAACTTACATTGGCTTTCAGTTCTAAACATTTGGTATAACTAAATTCAACCATCCTGCTTTCATTCTTCTGAATCTTTCCAGAGCTTCCTTATGCCATAAAACCATAAATAATATGAATATAGATACTTTTCCCCCCTTTTTCAATACCCAGGTTAGCATACTATAAACCACTGATCAGCACTGTGCACATTTTGCTTAGTAACACATCTGGGAGATAGTTCTTTAATGAAACCTGGAAACATAGAAAGCATCTCCATGTATTTACAGCCACATGTATGTGTATGCATCATAATTTAACCAGTCCTTATTGACGAACATATGGTTGTTCACTTTTTTTGCTCTTCCATGCCATGCTTTATTGAATAACCCTGTGTTTATTCTCTTATTGCATTTGTTTGCAAATGGAGGATACATTGCTAGATATGAAGGTTATATTATATAATACTTAAGCAATATTATACAATTGCAATCTAGGGCAAGGTTTCTCAACAGCAACACTATTGATCTTTTGAGCCAGAGAATTCTTTGTTGCAGAAGACTGTCCTGTGCATTGTAAGATGTTGAGCAGCGTCTCTGGCCTCTACCCACTAGATACCAGTAGCACCTCTCCCAATCCATGTGTGATAACCTAAAATGTCTGCAGATATTGCCAACTGTTCCCCTGAGAGGGCCAAAGTGCCCAGTTTACAACCACTGCTCTAAGTGGTTGTATCATTTACAGAACCACCAGCAGGCTGAGACTACCTGGGTTTTTTATTATTATTAAATGTATTGGGATGACATTGGTTAATAAAATTATAAAGGTTTCAAGTGCACAATTCTATAATACATCATCTACATATTGCATTCAGTGTTCACCACCCAAAGTCACATCTCCTTCCCTCTCCATATATTTGATGCTCTTCTACCTCCGTTCCTCCCCACTTAACCTCTGGTAACCCCTAAACTGTTGTCTGTATCTATGAGTTTTTGTTTGTTTGTTTGTTTGTTTGTCTTATATGTTTTTTCCTTTCAGTTTTTTTATCCCATATATGTGTGAAATCATATGGTTCTCAACTTTTTCGGTCTGATTTATTTTGCTCAGCATGAAAATCTCAAGATCCATCCATGTTGTCTCAAATGGCAGTATTTCATCTTTCCTTATGACAGAGTAGTATTCCATTGTGTATATATACCACATCTTCTTTATCTAATCATCTATCTAAGGACACTTAGGTTGTTTCCATGTCTTGGCCACCGTGAATAATGCTGCAATAAACATAGGGGTACATACATAGAGACTGTTTTCCTTACTGATAGTTTGTGATAGCAAACTTCAAAACCTTTGACAACTTGATGGGAAAGTAAATGGAATCTTGGTATCATTTCAATTTGCATTTCCCTTATTATGACATGATGAATATATCTTGTCATTTTTTATCTTTGAATTGCAGTTCATATTCTTCACATTTTATATTTGGTATAATATCAAATTTCACTTTATAATTATTCATATTTTCTTATAAATTTCTAGAAAACTTTTATACATTAGAGAGATTATTTCTTTGCAATGTGAATTGAAATGTTTTCAGAGCTTGTCATTTGTTCTCTGACTTTTGTTATGCTATTTTGACATGCAGATATGTTATTACATAGTTGAATTTGTTAATGTTTACTTCTGAATTTTTAGTCATAATTAGAAAGGCTTTCCATTTCATAATTTTCAGGGAAAATATAGGAGTTTACCTATATTTTTGTCTAATACATTTATGGTTTAGTTTTTTATGTGTCTTATTGTACTTGACATTTATCCAATCTTCAGGATATTAATCTTATATCTGCAGATTTCTTTGTGGTAATTTTTAAATTTGAACATTATTTTACTGATCATTTCCTTCTAGCTAGCTAGCACCATTGATTGAGAAGCCACTGACAGATACAGTCTAAAAATACCTTGTAGCTCTTACATGAATTGTTAGGTTCTTTATCATACTCTATGAAAAGAAGTCTGCTTAGTAGAATCAGCATTCTAATTTTAAATATAAAGTTTTGTTACATTTATTTTTTAATAGTAAAATTGCATTTTTCCATAGTTGGTTTCTTTTCCTTTTTTTTCTTTTTTTCTTTTTCGTTTTTTTGCAATAGATCAACATTTAAAAAATCTCAAATGGATATTTCCTTTAAGAAAAATTCTGCTACTCTAATATTTGAAACATATGCAATAATATATGGGAACTCTTTATGGGAGCTTGTTGGCTTTTAATATCAAAAGCATAAAACATATCTTGTGAGGATGTGCCTGTGCCTTTAAAAGAGATTCTTTTAAAATAAGAATTGGTGCATACAGACGAAAACTTCCTCCTGAGCCAGGTTTATTTTTAGGTAAAACCACAGAATCTAATCAGGTTTCCTGTTATAATGTAAAGTGGAAATATAAAGATGCCTGATTATTTTGTGTTAGGACCAACCATTTCATTCTATCATCTGTCTTTTTCTATCACCTCAAATGTGATATCCTGGAATGGGGCTCCTGACACATAATAGAAAGCTGCAGAGGAAACATTAATATGTTCCTTAGTTCAAGACGTCCACGTTATCACAGAAGCAAATGAAAAGTCTCCCGACCTTTTCATTTACTTCTACGACAACATGCGCCGAGAGGAAAGATTTTTGCCAGCTGTTTTAGTTTTAAATTACAGTGCCATGATTGGTTTCATTTCTAGGTCACCCATAGCAACCACTATATGCAAGTGCAAGATGAGCAACGAATGCATGTGCAATTCTCAAGAATTTAAGTTCAAATGCTCTAATTTATTATCAAGAACATTTTGTTAGTTTGGATCTGGTGGGATAGGGGAAATTTACACCGTTTGTTCATTAGTTTCCTTTTTTCGGGGGAAGCAGTCTTTTAAAAATACATGTCCTTTGAAAACTATTAATTCTTTATGCATAACCTTCCCAACAGTAAAAACATGATTCAAATAGTTTTGAAATGTATTTCACTGGCCTCCAAACAGGCTTCCCAAAGGGAGTAAGAAAGTGGAGTAAAAATCCAAATTTTACACCCATTCCCACCTCCACTCTTCAGAACCTCATATTAGAAGTGACAGGTTTTAATTCATGCTGGAATTGCTATTTTTTTCTGACTCATTTTTTTGTTATTTGCTTAGTTCTTCTTTTTCTCCATCTAACATGTTCTTTTCTAGGCTCAGGAGCCTAGAAACCCTAACAAATATACAACCTTGACTTCCGGCAGTTTGGCACTCAAGTGTGTCGGCACATCTGGCTTCACACTGAGACTGGGCAGCGTCTTGGACACGGGACTTCACCTCAGTAGCACATGTCTAATCTCTAATGTCTCTTATTTTACTATTATTCAGTGATACTATAAAATACATTTTGATGATGATTTAAGCCACAGGTTGGCGAATTTATTTATAAAGTGCCATACAGCAAATATTGACAATATATTAGCAAACTGAATATGATTGTACTAATAAAATTTATTTATGCACACTGAAACTTTAATTTCATATAATTTGCAAGAATCATAAAATATTATTCTTCTTTTGATATTGTCCAACTATTACAATTATGTAAAAATTGTTTTTAGCTTGAAGAGATAGAGAAAACCAAGAAGAGAGTCAGATTTAGCCTATAAATCATACTTCACCAAACATTGCTCTAAGCAGTGATTTCAAACATGAGTGTGCAACAGAATCACTTAGAAAACTAGTTATAACAGACTGCTAGGTCTTCCCCTAAAATTTCCGATTCAGTAGTTTTGGCTGGATCTCAAGATTTTCTATTACTAATAATTTTTCATGTGTTGCTAATGTTGCTATTCTGGGGATCACACTTTGAAAACCACGAATCTATATCAAGCATTGGCAAACTTTTTCTATGAAAGGACAGCTAATAAATATTTTCAGCTTTGCAAGCTACATAATATCTGTTGCAACTATAGTAAGTCCTCACTTAAACTTGTCAATAGGTTCTTCAACTTTAAGTGATACGATGTAGGTATAACAAACCCAATTTTTCCATAGGCTAATTGATATAAATGAGATTTGTATGGCATCTGATGAATGTTATAATAAAACAACATTGAGTAAAACAATGTTATTTGAGGACCTGCTGTGCTAACCTCTGTCATTATAGCACAAAAGCAGCAATAGACAATGCATAAATGAATGAAAGTGCTGTGTTCTAATATAACTTTATTTACAAAATCAGGCAGTGGACTGGATTTGGCTTATAGATGGAGTTTGCTTATCCATGATTTAGGAGACTTCCTCTTTTTCATGAGGAAGATAAGGAACCTATTTATACTATTTCAATGAATAAAGCTTAAAAGTCTTTGCATAACTTTCTGAAGATATAGTGACAAAAATAATTTCAAAAAGTGTATTTTTTTAAAATAGTTTATCAACATTCAATTAGGCTTCACTGCTAATACTGAGAAATAACCAACAGTAGAAAATAATTTGAGCTAACTGATAAAATGTGCATGCAAAAAAAACACCAAAAAACCCCAAAAAACACAACTTTCCTTTTGTTCTTCCTTTATTGTTCTGCTAGCTGCTAAGAAGTAAGTTTAATTGTTTTCACTAATGAACATTTTTAGATATTTATCAAATTAACTTAAAAGCTGATCTCACACAACAACACCCTCTAAATTTTAAGTTTCCCTCACATTTTTTGACTCTGTACTATATAGTCTGAGACATAACCTTCTCTTTATCTTCTGAATATTTTACCAAGTTTTGCATCATATGTATTTTTTTAGATACATATTATCAAATGTCTCAGAGAATCCCAGAAAACATGTGTCTGTGTGCATGGATGTACACACGTGTAAAACTCCTCTCTTTCCTAAACTATTTCAATCGCCCATGGTCATTTTTTCCTGTGTGGTAGGTAGGCTAATTTTTTTCTTTCATGCATTTCTCAAAGATCTGGTGAACTTGCCTTTCCATTCATAGTTTAAACTGAGAAAATAGGAATATTGATAGAAATAACTTTACATTAGGATGAGTAGGTAGGTAGCCACATATGCCAGGAGTCCTCTAAATCGCAGAATTAGAGGACTTTACTCTGAAAGCCAACACTAACATTAACTATCCTAATTCTTCTAAGAACCTCCCAGCCCCACCCCTCTCCAGTTCTTTAGAAGATAATCTTCTGGTATTTTGCCTAATGTAAATGTCTGGTTGTGTATACAGTTGCCATTCATAAAATTTAAATTAGCACCCTGTATTTAGACCGTCTCTTCTCCCCTGTCTCCATCTTACTGTCTTTGAGTCTGAGTACTTTAGAACTTATATATGATGTCATATTACTTCTATAAAGATACAACATACTCAGATTGTTTGCAGGGAACTCAGCGATAATGAAAATTTTACATACTGGAGAAAAACGTAACGGGGTCCTAAAACTGCAAAGCACTGACTGAAGTGAGTAAGTATGTATCAAAGAAACAATCCCCTAGAATTAGCTTATCAGTAAACATGGCCATCTCTGGTAGATGAACTTTACAACTGAGTGACTAAGTTGGCACAATTGTGCATTGCGAATATTTTTGGCAGATGCAAATTGTCAGAGTTCTAGAAATCCAGATTACCTCTTACCAATCCAGTCTAGGCCCTCAGGCTTTACTTTTTCTTCTCGTCTCACAAAGGAGTCACAATACTCCCTCAAGACCTCTTAATGTCATGCTTGTTATTTTCTCATCACACTACAGGGACAGTAGAACACCTTTCAGTAGAAGAAACTTTACCTAACTGCGTTATTTCAAACAGTTTTTGAATATCTTTAAAGTCTATTGGTAGCTTTTCCATCCAAACTCCAGGAAGATTACAAGTGCTGCAAAATGCTTTGGGGTTGATAGGGTGTGACAGCACATGTCAAAGCCAATAGCCATCATATCTAATTGATTACTTCATTGAAAAGTTGGACATGTTGAACTTCAGCTTAATTGAGATTGCTCATTACAAGTTATCTTCCCTGAATGGAAATATAAAGTGAATGCCACTTTAAGTACAGGAGGAAAACATTTCAGCAATAATGCAAAAATAGCATCTGATGAGCAGATAAGAATCCTATGAAAGGCACACTATTATCAGCAACCACAACTGCTCCTACTGTAGCAGTTTTGTAGCACAAGCTCTGCAAAGGAAGCCAAAGCAATCATAAGCATTTTTATAGCAAGGCTGTTCGTGCTTTTATAGTATTCACTGTGTCAGCACTTTAATTATAAATTCTCTTTTTTATAAGTTTACAGCAAAGCTGTAAATGTCCAAAATTATTAAAAAAAAAAAAAAAAGGAAAACCTCACTTGTGTTTAAAATAAAATAACAAGAATTTTTTTTTTAAATGCCGATCAGTTGTCCATGTATTAAATAGCAAACACATCAATTAATCTGTGCAACAGTAAGGCCCTTGCAAAAGTAGATGGCCAAAAAAAGCAAAATTAAATAATTCAGATTTGTTTAGAAATACACAGTACTCACAGGCAACATGAAAATGGAAAATTATTAGCAAATATAAAATACTTTGCTTAAAACATTTTAAACAATAGATTAGAGCCCCCATTATATACTCTGTCGAATACTTTTATTTCATAGCATTTACAGAAATTGTAATTAGTTAAATACTATTTCTGTGCTTTTAAAAATATATCTCCCACAAGACTGCAAGTACAGAGAAACATGAATCACATCTCTATCAGTTTTCCCAGTCAGTATATCGAGTTTTGCCCATAGTATGTGCTAAAGTTGAATGAAGAAGAACCAACTTATATTGTGGAAAGCACTTGTATAGTTTAACAAATAACTTATTGATCAACAATATATATAAATATCACTTTATTATAATCACTCATTTTATTGTCATTTCAGGTTCTGAGATATGTTTTCCTTTACATGTGAATAAAATAATATTTAAAGATAATTTATTTTACATCAGTGTATATGGATCTCTTTACTCCACTTAAATGATTTTCCTATATTTATTTTCATTTTTTTCCCCTGTAATTCTACAGGAAAGCAAATCTAGTTTTATAGAAGAATTTCCTACTGCATCCAGATATGTATCTAGTTATTAAGGGAAACATTCAGCCCAAGATTTTGAAACCATTGTTTTTTCAGCTTCATTGATGGATAATTGACAAATTTCTAAGATATTTAAAGTGAACAATGTGATGATTTGATATATGTATACAGTGTAGAATTATGTATACAGGCAAGAATTAGATGGGCTAAATATTGTTTTTGACTTTTGTTTTCCAGAAATATTGAAGACAATGTATGAGCAGTAAAGTTGCAATTTCTCGAAATGTCTAAAGAAAAGTAACCCCCTTGCATAGTTTGGACAGATATTTATGCTTTAGTAGAGATATATAGACTTTGACACTGTTTCTCAGGATTTTTCTTTCTACTAATTATAATGTTTTATACCAGATTGGCCTCTGCTACTATCATTTGCTAGAAAAAGAACATTGTACTGTTTATAACGATGCTACAGTTATTTTAAATCATGTTCATTTCTCTTTTTGCTACCATTTCTCTGTTTAAATCTGTATGTCACCTAACTTGGTATATTCGCAATCATGGTAGACAAGACTCCAGAAATATTTTAGGAGTCCACCATATTAATATCAAATATGAAACTATTCTCTTGAAAGAATAGCATAAATGAAAGTATAGCATAAACCACTTTAGATTCAGACATTTGGTGTGTTGTCTCTCTTCCAAGCATATAGATGACCTTTGACAATTGCTATAATGAGAAAGTCATGTCTCATAGTTATCATAAGGCTTAGGTGTCCAATTAGTCAAAGACATTTGAAGTCATAGGCCATAGTATGGTTAAAATATTTTTTTTCTTGGGGAAAAAAAGCTGTAAGAGTAGTAGAGATTAATGAACTACTTGATGAATCTAGCTATTCTTCTTAGAAACAGAAGTGTAGCTTTCTGTCAGAGAAAATTTTTATCTATTTCCTATTTACCTAATATCAACCAGGTTGAGAACCAATTGATTGGAACATGTTAAATTTAATCTAAGAACACAAGCATCTTCTCTTCTTACATCATTGTCACTCAAGACACTAATCAAGACCATAGAGAAGTTGTCGGTCATTTATAACTTCAAAGTTTATGAAGGAAATTGAAGATTTCTTACAGATCTAGCCCACGGAAGTAAAGATTTGGATCTATATAGAACGATCTTACTCTTTAGCCTCTGTTACTAAGTTCACCTGTTGTTGCAAGAGTCACAGTTTCCATATAATCCTGTTCATGACATAGAACAATGGAAACATAGAATATTGGAATTGGAAGGAAAGTTAAGATGTAAGATTCAAAATTTAAAATAATTATATATATATATATGTGTGTGTGTGTGTATACATATATATGTGTATATATACATATATATATACATACATATATATATATATATATATATATATATATATATATATATATATTCAAATAAGACTGACAGATCTGATTTCTTACGGCATATCTGCCTATGTGTATATATATATATATAAAGATGGACTTCCAAATGCAGTTTGAATGATTTGAACAATAGGGGTTACAGTACCTCAGAAGCTGTCTTCCAATAAGAAGACCAGAGGGGAAGAGTATAATAGACTTATTCCTGAGTACCTCTTGGCTAGTGCCTGAAGGTTGTTTGGTTATGGATCTAGATATTTGAGGAGATCCGAGGTGGTACATAGGCAGATATGCCGTAAGAAATCAGATCTGTCAGTCTTATTTGAATCTTACTCATAGCTTGGTGAAGACTGAAGACAGTCAGGTCACCACAAATGGCCCTCTGGTGTTGGACCTGCTTTTCTGCAAGTCACTCTATGCCATCTCCTAATTTCTTTTTTCCAACTTTGTACTCCCAGTGTCCGTGTGCCCCTACTAGAGACCCAGACTCATCATTTATAAAAGCAACGCATATCTAAGATTAGGCTATAATATTTAACACAAGTTCAGTACACCTTGGATATTTTAATCAATTGCCATTACAAAACATGAAGAAGTTAAGAAACAAATCAATAGACATAAACCCTAGACTTGATATGAATATTTCTGGAACAATAATAAGCCACTATCCTCCATAAGTCAGTGGTATATTCATTAGCAATTACAAGTTGTCCAAATTAAAAGTATAATTTCCTTCCCTCCCTTTCATTATCTGAGTAAGCACCATAAAGTGAAACCAAAAATATCTCTTACACCTTGTGCTTTCCTCTCCAGCCCATCAGTATTGTTTGTGTTGAAAAATATACTTACCAACTTTTTTTTTTTTTTAATTTGTCATTGTAGAAGATAGTCTACCGTAGTTGTTAAACATACAAGTTCTGGACTCAGACTGTACTAGGTTCAAATTCATATCTGACTGGTTGGGTAATCTTTGTCAAGTTACTTAATTTCTCTAAGACTTATGTACTCACTAATAGAAGTGCAATAATTATAATGCCTGCTATAATGTTTATAAGTACTAAAATAAATCATATCTATATATGCATATAGGCAAAACTCTTTTTAAAATGACTAGCACAAATAAGCATTAAATATGTTAATTATTATTGCCAAGATTCAGCTCAAATATCTCTTAGTTAAGATTTCAGTATCTCTGAATAGATTGCAAAATCTATTCTTACCTCAACTTTTGTCTTGTGATGTTATCCTGCAATTAAAGCTCTATTATAGTAATTACCACATTGCATCATCATTATTTACTTCTGTGTCTCTCTCCATAAAAATGTCCTTGAGGGAGAAATCTATAACATTAATCATTTACCCTCAGCAACCAGCATCATGCCTCACACAAAAAACATATAATGGTCACAGACTTAGCTCCCAAGATGCTGCTGTCATCTTCTAGTGACAATGCATTCATGGAAACAAAATCATTCAAAAGGCACATACTTCACTTCAAATTAAATAATAAAGGGCGAAAACTTTCATCATTCCTTCTAATATTAAATTTAATGTGTTTCTTTTATGTCTACAAGTATTCACTTTAAAGAGAATATAGTCAACAAAAAGAAAATCACGTTAAATATGCAGGAGTCTTTTACTTAAAAAAATAAACAGATATAGACTATTTCTCCTAACAAACAAGCTAAATTTTAGCAATATTTATTTTAAGGTATAGTTAACTTTTTAAAAAATCTGATAATAAATTCTCAGAGCAATGTTCAAAACATAAAGCAACATGACCAGTATCAACATGTGCTATTGGCTTTGATAACATTAAAATGATGACATTATAAATACAGATAGTTTCTCTAAAGAATCATTTAGACAATTTGGAGATTGTCTAAATGATTTGGAGAGTGTCCAAATAAATCTGTGTATGATAGTTAAACAACAATACTGACATCTGCTTTCCCTAAGGATACCTAAGTGAAGGTTACTGTGGAAATTGGATAAGCACCTACTTTAAATATACCTTTACATGATAGAAAATTGTATTTAAACTTCTCTGGGAAGTAGATTAAGAAGATTTAAAAACGTTTTAAACCTATCTAGATGTTAAAATGATTTCATGGTCAAATTAAGCATAAGGAGGAAAAACAAGAAAAATGTATAGAAAACCTCCACAATATACTAGATTGTGATACATGACAATTACTATCAGCTGCGACTAAATCAAACAGAAATAGTAAGACTATACATATATACACACACATATAGATGGTATCTAAATCTAGTCTATTCAATTGTTTTTAAGGGAATTGTACTAGTCATCACTTTATTTCTCTTCTTTTGTAATAAACTCCATATAGTATTAGTTTTTAATTCACCACATGTAGAAAGCTTTACATTAAAAGGGTTTGGGGGGTGGCTGGTTAGCCCAGTTGGTTAGAGCACAGTGCTCTTAAGAACAAGGTTGTCAGTTCGATCCCCACATGGGCCACAGTGAGCTGTGCCCTCCACAACTACATTGAAACAACTACTTGACTTGGAGCTGATGGGTCTTGGAAAAACACACTTAAAAGGGGGGAAGGGGTTGTCGTAATGGAATTACAAGTAAAATTGAAACATGAGTCATAATTTACATGAACATATGACAAAAAGAATGCATTAAATCACTAATTTAACTGATGATCAAGAAAGTGAAGCAGGAAAGCAACTGACAGTTTTTGATATTTAGAGTGACAGACATCCTATGTTGAACACTTACATAGTAGAATGAAGTAAAAATGGTGTTATTGTTAAAGTATCTATAACTTAAAAAATCTGGACCCCAGACAGCTTGCTGCCTTAAAATATCCTCAACATATTAAGATCATTTAGAAATTGCATTATGTCTTCATATAAATACTTTCTTAATTAAAAATCAATCAAGATATATAATTTTAGTAATTGCACATTAGTCAGATTCACCCTCTTTTTGAACAAAATTAGAAAAGTCCAGGGGAAAATTCTGCCTCAAGGCACAAGACAGCTAAGAAATAATTACCAGGCCAAAATCTAGGAGAAGAAAGAAACCCAGAGATAAAGGATCAATATATAGAACTTTTTCAACCTTTGAGTGTTTGCTGATTCTAACAGATTCTGAGTACATGAATTGACAGCCTTATACTAAAGGAGAAAATGTGGGAGAACATGGGCACCTACGTTTGTGGGGCCTTGGCGAACTGTTTGAATTTACTTGGGAACCAACAGATCTATACCATTAGAAAGAAAGGTGAAACTAGAAGTAAATTGGCCCTCCCAAGGACTGTAGCCACGTCCAAATTATCTTGATCTCTAAAAGTGGATGATGTTCTCAGATTGTTAGTCCTCCAGATCCATGACAGAAGTAAACAGAAAACTTTTGTGCATGAAAATGACACCCTGATGTATAAATTATTTCAAATTTTAAAAATATAATATGCATCACAAAATTATAAATAATCAGTGACACAGAGAAGCAAAATTACATGGATGAGCACAACAAACAAAAGAAAGAGACCCATAGGTTGCCCATATATTAGGTTAGACACAAGTTAACAGACGATAAAATAACTAAGCTCAACTTTTTCAGTATAAAAAATATATTTGGTGGCAGAAACATAGTATACTTGGAATGGAATGAAATACAAAAACTAGAATTAAGAGTAACAATAATTAAAATTAAAAACTCAATGGATGGTCTGACACACAGCTCTAAAACAGAATATATTCAGACTGAAATGTGGAGAAACCAAACATGGAAAATAAGGAAAGTATATGATATAGGAATAAGATAAAAATATATAACATACATATTAGACTCCCCAAAGGAGAGGATAGGATGGGGCAGACTCAGCATCAAAAGGACGGTGACTGAGAACTTTCCAAAAGTGGTGACTAACATCAGCCACAAATTCAGGAAATCCTGAAAATGCCAAGTTTTAAAAAGGAAAGAGAGATGTAGTTCAAACCACATTCTAGTAATACCTCTGAAAATCAAACAACTAAAGCAGACTATCGTACAGGCAGCCACAGAATCAAAGATTGATTGCCTTTAAAGGGAAAACAGTAACACTCAGTGCTTATCAACCAATTCAGCAGAGACTAGAAGATAATGAAATGGCATCTTTAAAGGGCTGAAGCAAAATAACTGTTAAATTAGAATTCTATGTCCAGTACAAATATTCATTATGTATAAAGGTGAAATAAATACTGAGAAAATACATCTCTAGGAAATCTGCAGTAAAGGAAAATCTATAGGGAATTCTACAGGAATGAGAAAAAATGAATACAAATAACATCTTGTAAGGAGAGATAAAGAGCAAGAAAAGGGAAAATATACTATCATCTAGTGGCATTTACATATATTAACAAACATAACTGTAGCGTATAAATAAGCAAGGAATAAATAGGAATCAAATGCCCATAAAAGAAAGAAAGTGTCCAATTAGCATTATTAGACTTTGGTAAGTCAAGATTCACATGATAATTTCTAGGTTAAACACACACAAAATATTTTTTTTTAAGTAGAAAATGAGTGAACAAAGGGACTTACAACAAGAATGAAAAATAGAAAGACCTCAGTAAAATAAATTTAAATTCAAGTATATTGGTAATTACATTAAAATAAGTGGATAAAACTTTAATTAAAAGCAAAGGTTGCTATACTTGATTTAAAAGATCACAGTTCTGTTTACTATTTCCAAAACATTAAGATACAGAAAAGATAAAAGTAAAGAATGTAAAACGTTACGCCATGTTAAGACAAATTAAAATAAAACTGATATAACAGTATCAGTATGAGACATGAGGGCTAAAAGTATTCCTAGAGAAAAAGGGGGTATTTCATAATGATGAAAGATTTAAAAGAAATATATAACAATTCTGTTTGCAACATAAAAATATAGGCTTAGTATATGCAACACAATAGGTTATAGAACTAAAAATAGAAACAAACAACTGTAATTTTATTAAAAATTTTATAAAATACTCTCTTTAATTCTGATTAAAAAAAAGAAGCCACAAATCAGTAGTAATTGATTAGAAGACTTAAACAACATGTTTAGGAAACTTACTTAATGTTGATTTTATTGTGTGTGTGTGTGTGTGTGTGTGTGTGTGTGTGTGTGTGTTCACTAAGTGTTATATCATTGCAAATAAGAACTGCAGAATATTTTTGTTTTGCAACTGTATAAGGAATTTCAGAATTGAATTGATAGTGTGTTCTGTGACCACAATGTAATTGAGCTATAAGTAATACCAAAAAATTACCTGGAAAAAAGCAAACTATTTGAAAATTAAAATATATACACCTATAACCAGATAAAGAAAATGTGAGATATATATAATGGAATATAATTCAGCCATAAAAAAGGAGGAAATCCTGCCACTTGTGACAACATGTTTGAACCTGGATGATATTACACTAAGTGAAATAACCAGAGTCTACAAGACATCCCTAATTTAATAATACCCAAACTTGAACTTCTTATCTGCTGTCTAAACCTGAATCATCCAGTCTTCCTCATCTCAGTTTTTGCAAGCCCACCCTTCCAGTTGCTTGGTTAAAAATCTTTGAGATATTTTCAATGCCTTTTTCTCTTTCATACCCTGCATTCAATCTATCAGAAAATCCTATCGATTCTATCTTTAAAATATATCCATAGCATGACCACTTTTGCCATGCCCGTTGCTACTTTTCTGGTAGAAGCCAATATTACCTGTCACCTAGAATATACTAGCCCCCTAAGTAGTCTTCCTGTTTTCACTCTTGTCCCCATAAAATATATTGTCAGCAGAACAATGAGAAGACTCTTTAAAATTATAATTCAGGTCAAATTATTCCTTTTCACAAAATCGTGCTACAGTTTCCCTTTCATTCATAGTCAAGAGCCAAACTCCTAACAATGGCCTGTACAGCCCTACTTAATTTTTCCCACTCTTCCAAACCTTCTCTCCTCATTGTTGCTATCACCAACTCCCATCCCTTTTCTAACCTCATCTCCTGTTACTCTCCCCATTCTCTCATTCTATTTCCGCCATATTGGTCCTCCACTCTTCCTTAAAGAGAAGGCATCCTGTTTAAAGATCACAGGGCCTTCGCATTAACTCTTTCCCTTGCTTGGAAGCTTATTCTGTCAAATATTTGCCCATCTCACTTCTTCACTAGCTTCACGTCTTTGTTAAATTTTCACTTTTCAAGGAGAGCTACTTGACTATTTTCTTTAGTATTATACCTAGGCACTGATACCCATTTCTTTATACTTTGCTCTCCATGATTTGCTCCATTTTATATTTTTCTGCAGCACATACCATAATTCTATTAACTGTCCATTGTTCTGTTTTGTCTTTTAACAGTCAGGTTTTACAAAAACTTACCATTTGGCTTGATGCATAGTCTGTGATCAAAAACTATTTGTTGAATGAATTAAATATGTAAAAATAAAAATATATTAACATCAGTTTCAGAAAATAAAATTAGGAGAATATTTGTTCAACACCAAGACAATGAGACTTTTCCTAAATAAGACGAGAGGCATAAAAGCCACAAAGAAAAATATAGGTATTATTGACAACCTCAAATTTTAAAATTTTATTTAGAAATAAATATGTAAACAAAGTTAAAATATCTATTCTATATGCTACATATATATAAAATATCTACATATTAATTAGACAAACACAAACAATCCCAATAGAAAAACAGATGGAAGGTATAAACAAGCATTTTATAATCAAGAAATTCTAAAAAGCAATGAAATATTTGAATGTTTATTTCAACCTTAAATTAAAGCAACAATGAGATACCATTTCTGCCACAACATTGACAAAATATTAAATAATGATTGTTTCCAAGAATAGTAAGAATGCAGAACCAGAACATTGCTAGTGGGGCATAACGGTTTTAGCCCTTTTGAAAAGTACTTTGAAAATACCTACCAAAAATTAATATACAAACATTGCTTGATAAAGCAATTTCACTTTTGGAAACTTATTATCAAGAAATAAATATATGAGTACGTAAAATACAAATACACACACACGCATTGTTTATAGTGACAAAACTAGATATAACATACATGTCCATAAATAAGAGAATGAACTAAAAATCTATGATACACATTCTTACAAAGGAAAATGGTACAGCTGTTAACAAAGATGGATTGTTCTGTGTCTATTGAGCTAGAGGGAGTTTTGCAATGCTCTTTGTTGTAAGATGAGGAAAATTAAGTTGCAAAGTAACGTATATATAAGGCATGATTTAGGTAAAATGTTAAAAAAGAACAATAAGTGTGAAGTATGTTGAAATGCTTGATATAAACACAAAGTGAACTGAAAAGGACAAAACCAAACTGTTGGGGCTAAAATGGTGGTGGCAAATTTTTAACTTTATCTATCTAGAGATTCTTTTTTCACTTACTACATTGTATAAAATGTAGTATGTATAAAATCTGCATTTGCAGCATGTATAAAATCTGCTACTTAAAATTAAGAGAAAATTTAATACAGTAGAATAGTACACATTTTCATGTAAAATAAAACCACACTGAAATTTGATCTCCATTGCTAAATACCTATGTGACCCTCAGTAAATTAATTAACCATTCACCTATCTCCTCAGCTAAATAGGTATTAATTCAAAGGGATTATACAAATCATTTATTAGATATGTAAGGCCACAATGTCATCTGATGAAAAGTCGATATTATTCTTATTATATTGACTCAGATTGTACACAATGATAAAGTGAAAGTATTGTAACTGAGTAGTGTGATAATAAGAGGAAAGTGAAGAGAAGGAGAAGAGTGTATAAAGGAAAAGAAGAGAAGGAGGAGGAAGAGCTAAGAGTTACGAACTTGCTGTAAGCCTGGCAACAGTGCAAAGACTTGTATATACCGAATCCTTACACTATGTGACACGCATGTGAAGTTTTAAAAACTAATAATGAGTTAGGTACTATTTTATTTCCAGTTTTACGGGGTAGGAAACAACACGTTATACGCAATTTACCTCACTATAATATAAAGCAATATAAGACTTATTCTGAAAAATTAGTGTGCATTGTATTTCATCCAAAGTCTGAAATATGGGCAATAATGTTAATTCTTTGGATCCTTTGACAAAGCATTTTATTACCAAAATATATCACATTATGTATTGAATATTTTTCTCCTCATTCTAGAGGATACTCATTACCAGAATGGCAATAACCACCATGACTAAACTAAATTAATAAGATGTTTTAACGAATGGGAGTTTTTAGTAAATAAGTAAATATATGAAATGACAAAATACATTATTTCAATCTCATCATTTTTAAAGGAAATTCTTTGGGATGAAAGGGAACGAATGGTTGAAAATAAAAGTCTAACTTTTCAGCAGAAAATACAGACGTTTATTTTTTTATAGAAAGCACAATTTTATAAATGCATTAATATCTTTGCAATTTTACTCCTTTTTTAAATATAGGTTAAAAGTACCAAGAGATATTTAATATGAATATGATTTGCAACAGCATGAGACTTTGCACTTTAACAGCTTCCACCCAGCAAAAATTGTACTACAAATACATATTTGTGAGCTTGTTATTTTAGTTAATTATATACTTGATTAGAATCCATGGTAGAACTAGCAGTTATTATGACTACAAATAAATGTTTACTTTTGTAGTTCTATATTTTATAACATAATAACTAAACAAGGGTTATGGAAATTAAACCATTACCCATCGTGAGTCAATTAATACCATATCTTTTAACATCACTCTAGGTAGTGAAAAAAATCACTACCAGATACTAAGAACTAGACACTTAGATTTTTATTTATAAAAGTAATTTTGTAGAATTTTTCATTTACATGTGACAAATGCAATAAGCCTATTCCCTTAAAAATAAACTTCCCTGTATAAAAATTAAAATGGTATAAAAACAATTTTAGGAGCTATCAATAATTTGAAAGAATGTGAAAGATATTTTCCTCTATTCATAGCTGAAAAACAAAAGAACCACAAAATGAATATTTATTAGATAATAACACATGAAATAACAGTAAAAACTAGGAAAGAGTATGTATAATGAAAGCTTGAAAGTCAACATGATTATTTTTCTTAAATTTACAGCATACTTCATATAGTATGCAATCAATTTTTTTTCTATGCTGCATATCTCTTCTTTTAAATTACTATTATTTAACAAAAGATAAAGGTTACATAGAATGATCTTTAAGAAACAAATCACAGTATTATTTGTAATAGAGCTTAGCAAAGTCATTCTCTTTACTGGTACCACTATAAAAATAGAGTGGTTTCATTCTACCATTCTTCCAGGCCCAATTATCAAAAAGAGGGCCTTGAGTGAACTCTTATCCCAAATAATATAATGACATTACTTCTTCAGAAATTATTTTGGGAATGTAAGCTGAAAATTTTGCTATTACTAGACATGGACTATGAGGCATTTTAAAGGAAGTTTCTCAGACTTGAGTGAAATGCCCATAGAAACTCGGTCTACACAGAAAAGAAAGAACACTGAAAATAACTAATGTGATTTTTAGTAATCTGTTTTCTTTCATATTAACTTCATTAAAAGGCAACTGATTAATGCAATAATCAGAATATATTGTGGAGTCTCCAAATATGCAGAGGCAAATTTATAGCAAAAATAGCACAAAGACTGGAAAGTAATAAATAGAATCAGGCCATTATAGAATTATTACAACATATCTTGGTTTGACTTTATTTGTCAGTAGACAGTGATATTACAGATGCATATTTTAATCCCTAGGGAAATTTTAAAATAAAAATGAATTATTTAACAGGCAAAACTAAAAGGCTATCTGAGGATAAATAAAAAAACAAAAAATATCCAGTGAATCCAAAAATCATGAAAGGACATGATTTTAAAGGAAATTAAAATCCATTAATTTTAATTTCAAGGGATTATATGAAAGGAGAAAATGCGACAAAAAATAAACAAACAACAAATAGGAAGATGTTAGACCCAACATCTCAATAATTAAAATAAATGCAAATAAACTAAATAAGTCAACTAAAAGACAGAAATTTTGTGTTAGATTTTAAAAGCAGAAGTCAAATATATAGTGTTTACAAGATGATTATTTCTAGAGAAGAAGCATTACTAAAGATATTTTATAATGATAAGTGAACCAATCCAATAGGAAGCTATAACAATCCTAAATGCATATGCAAGAAAAAACAGAGTTTCAAAATACATTAAATGGACAAAACTGTATGGAACTAATTATTCAACAATAATGATTAAACATGTCATTTTCCTCTTAAATTGATGGACTAACAGACCAGAATAATCGCTCAAGTAAAGTTACATATTATTTAAATAAAATCATCAATCAATTTTATTTAACATGTAAAGAACACCATACCCTTGCACATAAAACATGTCTCAGTAAATTTCAAGACTTTTATATTATACAGAGTATGTGCTGTGACCAAAATGAATACAACTAAATTAAAATGAATTTAGAAATTTGTGGGAAAATCTGCCAGTATTTTAAAATTAATCAATATTTTAGTAAATAAGATCTAGATCAAAGACCTCACAGAATAAGTTAGATATTAGTCCAAATTAAATGAGAATAAAAATGCAATAAATCAAATCTTGTAGGATGCATCTAAAACTGTGTTTACATATAAATTATAGCTTTGAATGCTCATATAATTGAAAAAAAATTTAAACCATTGGTCTAAGCTTTCACTTTAAGAAATTATGAAAAGAAGACTAAGTCCAGTGGAAAGTATACAGGAGGAAGGAAATAATAGCCATTAGAGTGGAAACAAATGAAATGGAAACATACCAAAAAGAGAGAAATAAACCACACAATTAAATGTTATTTGTTTTCAGAGCATCAACATAGTTGGTCAACAGCAGGCCTTACTTAACCAGAAAAACTTTGCCAAAAAGCAGATGCAAATGAAAGATATTACTATGGTTTATTGACCCATAACCTACTTTTAGTCAATAAATTTAATGACTTCAATGAAATGAAATACTGAATAATTTTAAAATACTGGCAGACTTTCCCACAAATTTCATTTCAACTATAGGTATAAGAAAATTACCAAAATTGACACAAGAAAAAAAAAAGCAAAACCCTATATCCAAGAAATTGAATTCATAACTAAATATCTTCCCACAACAAAAACTTCAAGAACAAACAACTTCTCTGGAGAATTCTCTCAAATATTTAAGGAAGAAATTATATCAATCTTAGAGAAACTCCTTCAGAAAGTAGATGAGGAAGAAATACTTCTCAACTCATATTATGAAGGCAACAAAATCACAAATCAAAAAACCGAAAGTCCATTGCAATAAAAGATAATTCCACATTAATAATGGTCATTTACAGGAATACAAAAATCCTTAACAAAATATTAACAAACCAAATCCAGACATGCAAGATTGAACACTGAATCAGTGATATAACTCAAATTAACAAAATAAAGGGAAAATGATAAAATCATTTCATTAGGTAGAGATTTTTACATTTAAAATTTTAATAAATTTTTGCACTTTTAAAATTCAACAACCATTGGAAATGAAAATTTAAAAAGTCTAAGGAAACTAGGAAGAGAATATAATTTATTTACTATGATAAAGAACATCTAGAAAAACCTACAGGGATAGCATACACAATGCTAGATAATTGAATGTGTTTTTCAATTAAGGTAGAAAACAAAACAAGGATGCCCACTAACACCATATATTCAATCCTGTGCTGTAGAGCCTAGCTACAGTAACAAGGAAAAAATAGACATAGGAAAGGTAACCCACAAATCAATAGAAAGGAGCACACACACACACACACACACACGCGCACACACATGCACACTTTGCTTCTTAACTCACAATGTACGCAGAAATCATTTTAAGATGGATCATAGAGCTAAATACAAATGTTAAAACTATAAACAATATGAAAAATATATAAGAAAATATCTTTTTGACCATGGACTGGGAAACATTTCTTAGTACACAGAAAGATATGCAACTATAAAGGTCGAATATTGATGAACTGTACTTTATTAAAATAACTTAAAAAAAAACTTAAGCAAGTTAGAAACACTCCTAGTTGAATCAATACCTAAACCATAGCTTGAAAGAATACATTTGCAATATCTATATCTGACTGAGAACATATATCCAGAGTATATAAAGAACATTTACACATCAATAAAAAGACAAACTTCCAGTTGAAATTGGACAAAATACTAGAAAAAAACAACTTGCTGAAGAAGATGTGAAAATGGCCAATAAACACCTGAAAAATTAAGGATTGTTAGTTGCAAATGAAAATTAAAACAATAAAATGCCACTACAATTGCATTAGAATGGCTAAAATTTAAAAATATTGATAATGCCAAATATTAGATATTTGGAGCCAGTAGAGTAGTAGTCCTGTGAGAGTGTAAAATGGTACAACTATGATGAAAAATTTTTCTGGCAATTTCTTATAAATTTAAGCCTACACTTACTTTTATATGCAGCAATTTTTCTCTTAGATATTTGTGTGAGAGAAATAAAGAGGTATGTTTATTCACCATCATCTTTTTTCTTCCTTTCTGCTTATGTTTCTAACAAATTTTACATTACATTTTATCTACTGAGGAACTATTCATTCAAAAACATTATGTAGGCTATTGTCATGTGATTCGCTATAGCAACAATAATAAATGGAAGCTACTACTCAGCTTTAGTAAATTATGGTGCATATAAATGAGAAATTTTTTCAAACATTAAGAATTACGTTTTAAAAACATGTTTGATGTAGGAAAATAGAACGACTTTTTAGCATTATTTGCCACAGTTTCAGTCTCATCTTGAAAACTTTGTTCACTTGGCCTCTGAAACACAATACCCCCTATGGCTATCCTCCTTCATTACAATGTACTCCTTCTTACTGTTCTTTGTTGGATTCTTTCCCTCCAAATGTTAAAGAGCATTAGTACTTAGTCTTCAAACTTCTTCATTTCTCTAAATGAAAACTCACTCTTTAGTGACCTCATGTTTTTCATGGTTGTATACCTATTCATGAAAGACCACCAAAATCATATCTCCAGCCTGAATATGTCCTCTGCATTCCAAGCATTTACCCAAGTAACAATGCCATCTTTACTTAGATGTTTATTAGGAATTTCAAACTTTTCATACCCAAAGCAAAAGTCAATTTATCTCTTGCTTAGCATTCTGCATCTCAGTAAATGGCTCCACCATTCATTCATTTGCTGAGGTCCAAAATTCTCATTTCACTTCTCATTTATACCCACATTCATTCCATTATCAAATCCACTTGGCTCTATCTTCAGACTACATCTCCCATTTAACCATTTCTCTCAACTTTTGCTGCTATCAGCCTAGTTCAAGCCATATATTTTCTCTACTGTACTCATTAACAGCCACCTAGTTGACGTCCTGCTTCTAATCTTGCCCCATCCCCACATTCTACTCTGCATACAGCAGCCAGAATAAATTTATTTAGCATACTGTCCTGCTCTAATATGCTCCAATAAAATAAATCTAAATATGTTAACAGACCCTTCTTGATAAATTACACTTAATTGAGTCTTAATATTTTCGTCTAGAGTTGTATATTTTCTTAATTTTCTACAGTAATCACAGAATCATTTATTGCTTCTAAAAGATAAAGAATATCTATAAATTGGTTTAGCAAGTCAAGACTTAACAGTTGTAAAAAGATAAGAACATTTAAAAGACATAAAATAATTGAGAAACACCTTGTTCCACTGTAATAATGAATATTTTGTTTAATTCTAGAAGAGTGGAATTAATAAGATTGTATAGAAATAAAGTGTCAGGTGAATATCTATTATCTTTTATTGTATATAAATGTAATCACTATTACATGACTTACTTCATAATATACAAGAACATATTAAATCGTTTGTATTTACATCCCTAATGTTAAAAAAAATAAAAGACATACCTGGGAATATCACTATTAGGAGTGAGCACACTTAAAACCTACATCAAAAATAAAAGCCAAATTACCATATCACTAAACTGATCATGTATAGGTTAAAATTAAGTCATATATTTAATATTTTTGCTTTGGCTGTTATTTTAAGTAAATATAAATTACAGATAAAATTTTGAGATGATATGGGTTGTATGACCACATAAATTTACCATAGACTCATAGAATATTAGAGATTTAAAGAAATTTAGAGCACATATAGGACAATTTATTCCATGTCACATAAGAAAACTGAGACCTAGAGAACAGACACCACTTTTCTAAAGTTGTACAGCCAGTAATTAATAAAACAAATGCTTGAAGTTAGTATCCTAAAACTTAATCTATAGTTTATCCCTGAATAATACATGATGCTAAATTGCCTTGAATTGTCATTGTCACCCATACTTTGACGATGTTCTTCTTATATAAACAAGAATTCTGAACCAGCCTTCTAACCCAAGGAACCCACAAGTTGTGAAAACAAGAAGAGGACAACAACCATTGGTGCAGAGATGAGGATATGTCACGTATCATCACTTTCTACCTTTATGCTTACTTGCCATTTCACTCCCAGCTTGGTAGTTGCCAAAAGTAGTGCATCATCTCAACTGTCTTAGTATTGTTAGAAGTTTTAAGAGGGGATGAAAAACAAACAAGGGGAGAGTTACAATAAAGATGGCAGACTACTTAAATGCTGTGGTTGCTTCCTCCCCTAACCACATCAAAATTACAACTAAAATACAGA
The DNA here is from genome assembly GCF_036562045.2 of Rhinolophus sinicus. NCBI lineage: Eukaryota > Metazoa > Chordata > Mammalia > Chiroptera > Rhinolophidae > Rhinolophus > Rhinolophus sinicus. The sequence continues at coordinate 90,157,099 of NC_133758.1, forward strand.
ACTACCATCACTGAGACTCACTTGAAGTCCAGCTAAACTGAAGTCCTATAATTAACAACATACAGAAGAAGCCACCTTGAGACTGGAAGGAGGGGCACAGAGCTGAACAGCTGATCCCAGACCCACATATGACCTTTAAAAATCAGGAAGGATATCTCCCCTGCTGAGGTCCTCTCTGGAGGAGGAAGAGGTCCCAGCCTCACACCAGGCTCCCCAGCCCATGGTTCTAGAGCCGAGAATAGAACTCCCCACAATTTCTGGCTGTGAAAAGCAGTGAATATTGTGGTTGAATGAGACAAGGGAGGTTGAAGTCCCATGCGATCCTCTTAAAGGGCTTGTGCACAGACAGACTCGCTGATGGACTCTCTCTCTCTAAGTTCCAGCACTGGTGCTCAAAAGCACCAGGGACATATAGGGAGGAACTAAGGTGTCTGGCTTTAGAGCAAGGGCTGGAGGGGCAACTTTCTCCCAGGCAGAAGTACTGGCAGAATCCATTGTTGTTGTTTTTTGTTGAATTCTCCCAACTCCTGGCCTGCAGACACAGGCAGCCACCATATCTGAGTCTCCATCAATCTGGCTAGCAATGTTCATCTCCCCACTCTGGTGATTCCCTGAGACCCTGCTCTGCCCAATTTTGGGGCACACCCAAGCTGCTCCCAGTGGCTTTTCCATACAAACAACCTGTCTTGGTGCATGATACAGAATTTCTTAAAATCTCTCAAAGCTTCACAAACAAGCAGCATCTGGCTTTGGTGTGTACCATACCTCTTGCTGAATAGCCCCAAACCCACCACTAGCAGCATATGGCCTCAGTTCATGGTTTCAAGTCTTGAGGCACCTTCAAACCCAGCGTGGATGGTGGCTATCTGAGGATTGTTTTGTGCCTGTCAAGTGGCCCCAGGCAGGGCACAGGCTGCAGCTGAACTTGGCTTGTGGTGGGGGCCCTCCCAGGAGACCCCGGGGCTGGCACACCCAGTGAGCATCTTTGGACTTAGTTGGAGCATCAAGTGACTGCCTACAAGGATGACACACCTAAAGGGCACAATGGGCAGGCACCAGAGCCCTGTTAAAACAAATTGCAAATCCTGCTTTGTAGGGCCAGCCCCTGTACAACAGTTCCTCTACTATAGTCACAGACAGTCCTCAAAACCAATCATCCCAAGTATCAATCACCTCTATTGACATGCAAATAGCAACCAAGGCTCAACTATAATAGGAGGGCACACACAACCCAAACAAGGGACCCACACACCTGGAGCACCTGGCTCAGGTAACCAGGAGACTGAGCCACTGGACCCCACAAGACAACTATTACATAAGTCCACTCTACTACAACTGGGAGGCATAGCTGCCCTACCAAATACATGGAAATAAACACAGGGAGGCAGCCAAAATGTGAAAACAAAGAACCACGTCCACACAAAAGAATAGAACACAACTCCAGAAAAAAGAACTAAACAAAATGAAGAAAAGCAATCTACCAAACGTAGAGTTTAAAACACTGGTTATGAGGAGATTCAATGATCTCAATGAGAACTTCAACAAATAGATAGGACACATAAAAATAGAAATAGAAAACATAAAATAGACCCAGTCAGAAATAAAGAACACAATAACTGAAATGAAGAACATGTGAGAGGGAATCAACAATAGATGAGATGAAGCAGATGATCAAATCAATGACTTAGAAGATAAGAAAATACAAAACATCCAATCAGAACAGCAAAAAGATAAAAACAAAATAAAAAAAAATGAGGATAGTTTAAGGGGCCTCTGAGACAACATCAAGTGTACCAATATTCCTATCATAGGGATACCAGAAGAGAGAAAGCAAGAAATTGAAAACCTATTGGAACAAATAATGATGGAAAACTACCATAACCTGGGGAAGGAAGTAGACGTACAAGCCCAGGAAACACAGAGAGTCCCCAACAAGATGAACCCAAAGAGGTGCACACCAAGACACATCATAATTAAAATTCCAAAGGATAAAGAAAAGAGAGAATCTTAAAAGCAGCAAGAGAAAAGAAGTTAGTTACCTACAAGGGAGCTCCCATAAGACTGTCAGCTGACTTCTCAAAAGAAACTTCTCAGGCCAGAAGGGATTGGCAGGAAATATTCAAAGTGATGAAAACAAAGGACCTACAACCAAGATTACTTTACCAAGCAAAGCTATCATTTAGAATTGAAGGAGAGATAAAGAGTTTCCCAGAAAAGAAAAAGGTAAAGGAGTTAATCACCACCAAATCAGTATTACAAAGAATGTTAGAGGGACCTCCTAAAGAAAAAAAGAAAAAAAAGATGAAAAAAATACTCATGAATAATAAAATGGCAAAAATTACATATCTATGAGCAATTGCTTTCAAAGTAAATGGATTAAATGCATCAATCAAAAGATAGGGTGGTTGAATGGATAAGAAAACAAGATCCTTACCTATAATGCCTACAAGAGACTCATGTCAGGTCAAAAGACACACACAAACTGAAAGTAAAGGGGTAAAAAAAAAAGTACTTCATGAAAATGGAAACAAACAAAAAAGTTGGGGTAGCAATACTGATACCAGACAAAATAAACTTTAAAACAAAGACTATAACAAGAGGCAAAGAAGGATCCAGTAATCCCACTTCTGGGTATCTGAAGAAACCCAAAACACTACTTCAAGGGAACATGTGCATTCATATGTTCATTGCAACATTGTTTATAATGGCCAAGATGTGGAGACAGCCTGGGTATCCATCAATGGAAGAAAGGATGAAGAGGAAGTGGTACATATATACAATGGAATATTGCTCAGCCATGGAAGGGAAGGGGTTGTTGCTATCTGGGGCAGCATGGATAGACTTGGATGGTGTTGTGCTGAGTGGAGTATGTCAGACAGAGAAAGACAAATGCAATGTGATTTCACTTATATGTGAAAGCTAAAAAACAAACAAATAAATAAAACAGAAAGAAACTCATAGATACAGAGAACATTTTGGTGGTAGACAGATGGTAGGGGGTTGAAAGAGGGTGGATGAAAAGCGAAAGGAATTAAGAAGTACAAATTGGTTGTTACAAAGTAGAGATGGGCATGTAGGGTATAGCATAAGGAATATAATCAATAATATTGTAATAACTATGTAAGGTATCAAATGGGTACTAGATTTATCAGGGTGATAGTTGAGAGAGGAATGGGGGCAGGGTAAAAAAAGGTGAAGGCATTAAGAAGTACAAATTGGTAGTTACAAAATAGTCATGGGGATATAAAGTAAAGCACAGGGAATATAGTCAATAATATGGCAATAACTATGTATAGTGCTAGGTGGGTACTAGACTAGTCGGGGGATCACTTCTTAAATTATATAAATGTTTAACCACTATGATGTACACCTAAAATTAATATAATATTGAATGTCAAATTTATTTGAAAAAATTAAAACTTGGGGGGAAAGGTGAAGGGGAATAAGAGGTCCAAATTTCCAGGTATAAAACCAATAAGTAATGGGGATGTAATGTACAGCCTATGCAATATAGTCAATAATATTGTGATAGCATGGTACAGTGTCAGATGGTTGCTGGTCTTATTATGCTGATCACTTATTTAGGTATACAAATATTGAATAACTATTGTGTACACCTGAAACTAAAATAATATTGCATGTTAGGTATATTTTAATAAAAATATTTTAAAAAACAGTGCCTGCTAGCCGGGCATCAAAGCAGGGACACCATGTGTTTTATCTTCTGGCATAATTCTTGATAAAGGTCTGTGCTCAATAAATGTATATTGAAGGAAGAAATGAAAAAATAAATTTTAAAAAAGAAAAAGAAACAGGAAATGAATGTAAGTACAGAACAGGTCATCCGTTTATTTTCTAGTCAGAGCTGCCATATTCTGTAGAAAGCAATCTTAGATCATGTAATACAATTCCACTGAATGCATGTAAATCTCTACAGCATGTTTAACTGCTTTTCTAGGTTATGGCTGAACACATCTTTTTGTGAAAATGAAACAATTATCTCTTAAGAAACCTCTTTCTATCATTAAATAATTCTGATATGAATTTTAAATGTTTAAATAATTTCAAACACATCTTCTAATAAATGTCTTCCAATGATCCTAAATTTATTAATTTCTTTAGTCTCTCAATATACACATATATAAAGGTGTGTGTGAGAGAGAGAGAGAGAGAGAGAGAGAGAGAGAGAGAGAGAGAGAGAGAGAGAGAGAGAGAGAGAGAGAGATAGATCAGAGCTAGGTAACCCCTCCAGTTAAAATCTGAATAGGATGGATTTCCAAATCATCATCACCTTAATAATCATAATAATAATTCTATTATATCTAGTAGTTAAGACAATTTACTTTGTTCCAGACTTCATATAAAACATTTTACACACATTATTTTAATTGGCTATACTACAAATTTATGAGATAATATTATTAATCCCAGTTTCTGAGCTATAGAGAGGTTAAATAACTTGCTCAAGGTCACACAGTTTGTAACAGTAGTACAATTTGATTCTAGAGTCTTTGCACTTCTGCCACTTCCCAATGTTAATACAATATCCTAGTAATGCAAACTGAGACAGAATGTGCTTTGTGTTAGGCACCTTACACATCATACTTATATTGAGCTGTTGCTTTAAAACAAAACAAAAACAAAAGAAAATAAAAATATCTAATGCCTATAACACTTATACACAAATACTCAATACCTACCACCTCTATACCTTTGAATATTTCCGTTTAAAATATATATAGGCTAACTTAAGGTGTGCATAATTCTTTATTCCTGGAGACTTTCTATGTCTGTTGTTGTTATTGTTGTTATAGAGATAGTCTCATAAGTTGGAAATGTCATAATGAGAATGTCTCAAAGAAATACTGGCAGACGGACTTGAAGTAATTTTTTTTCTAAGCTAAAGCATTAAAATATTTCTTTATTCAAGTAATGATGACATGTGATTTGGGAACTCCTTTGGAAAAAGAAAGATTGAGACTTCCCTAAATTACATTGTCCCTGGATCTTCAGCCATTACCTCATTTTTTTTTCTCTTGAAATCACGACAAAAGTTCAAGTACAAAATTCATAGTCTACCTATTTGTGAGTTTTGAATTCAACGCCGTGTATTTCTTGTATAAGTTTTGAATTCTTGTTAAGACAATTCATTTGGTATCTAGTCAATTTGCAGTTGCTAGGTTTCAGAATGTGTGCATTTTCTTTGGGAATAACAATTATTCCCAAATGAGTTTGTTGTTTTAAAAAATAAGAAAAATGCTCTAAACAGTTTTCATGTATGTGATATTTGAAAATTAGAGATCAATTTCTATTTTTAATTTCATGCTATCTTTATACAAAGATATGCAAAATAATATGTACATTCAATTATTTTAATGGTTACATGTAAATGGCACAGAAGAAAAAGTGATTTCCCATAAAAATGTTCAGAAATAAGATTTGGGGATAATTTGTATATGACTTTATTCAGCTGAATTTTTTTCTTAACAAAGATGCTATGATGCATCTCCTAATACTGAAGGTAGGAAATCTGTCTTCTATGTGTCAGGGAGACACCTCTGGGTGTCTTCCCTTCAGTCAGATATTGTAGCCTAACACTATCCTGCAACAGAACTTAACTGTACCTCACAGACTACTCAAGTATAAGTTACTTCAATGTCCATGTTTCTATTCCAGAAGTGGAATTCTCACACCGATTTTTTTTTTATGTTTCTCACTGCCTCTTTGATAAGGTCTTTATTCAAAATTAGCTGTCCAAAGTGATTTGACCTTTATCGAATAAACAAATTCAAGTTTATGCTATGGGCTTCTTTTTTCTGTGGTGGATTTCTTTTCTGCCTGCTTCTTCTCAGCTGCTGGTTTCTTAGTAGCTGCAGCCTTTTTCATGCAGATGTTTAAATTCCCATTAAAATAATGTGCTTTTTTGTTGTTGTTGTTGTTTTTATCTATTCACCTATTCTGGCAACTTTATTCTAATTGAAAAACAAATGTTATCATATAAAAAATCTTACAGCTGTTTGAATTTTCACACGTCAATTACAAAGAAAAGAATAAGGAATGCAGCAATTAGATTTAAAACATTTCCAATTACCTAAAATGTTTAATTATATTTTTTGTTCAGTATGGTATTTTACCTAAATGTATCCAGACATAAGAACCTCAACAAAAAGAGAAACCATTTCAATTTCTTCAATATACAATTGTAAAAGAAAAAGAAAAAAGAACTCTAGTACCGTTGACCCTTGAAAAATGCAGGGGTCAGGGGCACTGATTTCTGCCCAGTCAGAAATCCACCTATAACTTTTGACTTCTCCAAAACTTAAGTTGTCCCTAAGTGTCTGTGGGGGAATGGTACCAGGACGCCAAAGAACACCAAACTCTGCAGATGCTCAGGTTCCATATATAAAATGGCATAGAACATCGCTCACAGTCAGCCCTCCGCATTTGCAAACTCCCAACCACAGATCAAAAACTGCACAGGTATTTATTTTTAAAAATTCATGTGCAAGTGGACCTGCACAGTTCAAATCCGTGTTGTTCAAGGGTCAACTGTATCTAAAACTTCTTCATTTTAGTATCGAATTTCTCTGACTATATTTTCAACTCAGTATTATCAACATCTGTATTTTTCAATACAATATAACTTCCAGGGCCATTAGGAGTGTCCATGAGGGGCATTTCTTAAAGGAATCCTCCACGATTGCCTCTAAGATTTCTTTTAAGCTGTTGACCCCTGTTATGCAAGTTTTGTTGTTAGCACTTTCTCAATCTTACCCTGTTGTCAGATAATAAAAATTACATTAATCTCATTTCCCGGTCAATAGTGATTATAGGATATATTGGCAATCAGACATTAAAATGATTTTTAAAATGCATCTCAGAATTAATGAAATAGAGTATATGTGAATACGTTTGTAAGTTACCGTCATCCCTGCTAGAATGTAAAAAACAACGACTTTGTCTTGTACACTTATATCACCTGTCTATCACACTACCTGGTACATAGTGGGTGCTGGGTACATACCTATCAAATGACTGAATGAATACACACATGTATACATAAAATTAGTGAATAATACACACTAAATATAAACATTTTCTCATTTGTTATCCACGCAAACTTTAAAATTTAACTATTCTAGTAAATTGTGTTTCCAAGTTGAAGGTCTTTATGATTAAAAATCGTCACTGTTACCTTAAGATTGCTTACGATAACTATTATATTTGATATATTATTTATTATTTAACATTCCTATCAGTTTTATGGGAAACAGATACTCTAACTCATGAAAACTTCAGTAGAAGTTTTTTTTCAAACAATCCTCAAACTCTCCATTTGCACTTAATTTCTAGAATCTGGTATATTAATCAATTTACATACAGAAAGTGCTGATACAAGATATTATCCCACTTAAAATTTTTCAATTCTTAGGTGTGGTATACAGAGAGAACTCCTACTTTAAAGTATACTTCATTTTGCTTTTATACAGAGCCAACTCATTCACTGTTTTCACCTCTGTACAAGCCAGGGATTTTCCGTGTCTATATTCTGAACACAACCAAAAACTAGAAACTCTTTCTTGTAGCACACACTTTCCAGGAACTGTGCCCATTTTGCAGAGAAATGATGTTTTCATCACCTCAAGGATGACTGACTATGTAGCCACAAAACAAAGGCCAGTTCCCAACAAATGAGGCCTACAAAAGGGCCTTCCTGTGTAGAGCGACCACAATTAATAACAGCTTTCCAGTTCCAGAAAACTCAAGATAAGTACGCTCAAATGAACAGGCATACCTGAAAAAGACAAGTAAGAGGTATATTGGTTGAGTGGAATGTTAATATATTAATGAAATTGATGACGTTAGTGATTTATTTCGTTGACAGAATTTCGAATGAGATTCATTTATCATTATCCCTACTCATCCATCAGTAGTTTATTGCCCCAAGCACTTAGCCTCCTGTTAGCAATTTACGTTTTCTTTGTAGTAATTATATTGGAGAAATAATATATTATGTTTGTGGTTCACTTGATTATAAATAAAATATAAACAAAATTAATATTTTATGAAAAATAATCTTTTTTATTCTATAACTGATAGTTCTATTACTCTGTTTTACATATTTTATATTGCTCTACCTTCTATCCTTCCAAAATTAATCTGATTTGAAAAGACAATTTTAACTCTACAGTAATCTCTTCTCTTCAAAAGGAAGCATGATAATCACGACCTTGGTTAAAATGGATAAATTTTTGATAATGTCCACTTGATATGTAAGACGCTGAAGATTTAATCAGATAACATAAATAAATCCCCAATATGCATGCATGTACACACACACACACACACACACACACACACATCTCATAGATATTAGGTAAGTATGACCACAGATTAGCTTGGAAACTTGCTGTCTTCTCCAAAGTCACAGCCCCTAAAAGACCCATCTGGAGTTGGAAAGTTTCAATAACACAGTCTCATAGCAGAAACAGATTAGAATGTAAAAATCACAAGAAAGCAGCCTGTGGATAACTGACCAGAACTTATTACATTTAGATCAAGTCCTGAAAACATGGCACCTGAGGACTCTACTTTGTAAATTTAGTTCTTGTCTTTTTGTCTAATTTGTTCAAGCTAAGAATAAAGGTGACTGTTTCCTCTTTACCACTCAAGGAAGGTTTCTTAAGAAGCTTCCGGAGTTGTCTCTCAATGACTTACTTTGTTGTAAATCCCTTTTCCAGCTGCTAGTAAATAATAAACACAGGATAATGTATTCTAGCAGACATTTTTTTCACTGAGTTTTTCTTAAACTGAATCATAACAAGATATTAAGCTGTGTTGAAATGAATGTAATTGAATAATTTTTAAAATGGAAAGGTGCCAAAATATGGATACAAATAATACACTGTAATATCACACAATAATGAGTTAAAATTGTGAGAGGGATGGATGTACAGGGCTGGGGGCAAATAGAAAATCCAAAAGTTGTCAGGATACCTTCTCAGAAGTGAATTTCAAGATAGATTTTTAAATGAGTAGGAGTACATCAGACAGGAAAGGTGGAATCGAGGATATTCTAGGCATACGGAATAAAACATGAAAAGTTCTGAGATACCATGGGAAATAGTGTAAAGTTCAATGGGTAGACCACATAGCATGCACGATGGAGGGAACAGGGATAGATGGAAGTGTAATATAGGATATACGTATGGACTGTGAATGTATGAGTAAAGAATATCAGGTGCATAATGGAGCATAATGAGGGAAGAGTACATGGATGGATGGGAAGAGAATGTAGGATTCATGGGGGCAAACCTATCAAGAGAAGTTAGAGCAAAGACACAAAGACCATGTGGATGTTACTATGGAGTTTTGATTTTATCCTTCAGGCAACAGAAGAGACACCAAATGAAAAGAAATGATCAAATGTGCAAATTATGGAAAGCTTACCCTGACAGCTATATGAAAAATGGCCAAGAAACCAGAGGTGGTTATGCCATCAAAATAGTCCAAGCAAAACTTTTAAATTTCTCATGTTTCAAAGACTCGAAGAGGTAAACCTTAATTGCAGAATTTTAGGCATTATGACTTGGACAGGCATTATGTAACTGAGAGTTGATTGAGTTTATTTTAGATCATAATTTATAAACTTACTGCTAGGTAGTGTATTAACAGAAAAAGACAGTGATAAGGTCAAAACACAACTATTAACCAAAGGCATGTTAGCTTCTCAGCTCATGAATTTGACACCAGAAGTGTGAACATAAATTACAACAAAGCCGATGTATTTTTAAAATATGCACATTGGAATGGTACTCTGTTTAAGGCATTGTGTTAGGTATTATGTTGGATGCTGAGGCACTAAGTTAGATGCAGAGGCAGGGGTGAAAATAGAACAAGGATCGTGAAGTAAAAATGGAAAAGAAAACAGGGCTTCTACAGGACATGAATTAACTCTTGTGCTTCCATTTTTAGTTCCTCAATACTTTCATTGCTTGTCTTACTGATTTAAAACACATTAGCATAGTTTGGAAGGAGAAGTAATTTTAGAACCCAAGCACCGATAATCTTAGTCACAAAAGCCTTCCATGAGATGAGAATGAAAGGAATCAGAAAACATTTTTGTGCTGATCTACTTGACCTAAATGCTTTATGCCTTACTCACTGATTAAATCATTTCCTGGTGCTACTGGAATTTAAAATAATGGCTGAGAAAATTAGAATGAGTCTTAAATTTGCTGATAATTTTTGGCAAATGTTTAAATCTGGTCCATGTGCAGCTTAGCCCATTATGCTTCAGTGGTTTTTAATGTACAATGTACTTTCAAGATTTTTTTCCCCCCAGATATAAATTGTCTGCCTTACCTTCAGCGAAATAGTATCCTCAGTGAAAGATCAGATTAAATGGAATAAGCGCAATGCTTATGAATTTGGATTAAAAGAACATAGCTGAAAGGATGCTCAAAATGTATCTTTAAACCTAAGTGCAAAAATTTCCATATATACCTTAAAGAATGTATTGGGGTATTAAATGTGCTCAGTAAGCTAAGCAATGTGTTAGATAATTAATAAACATTTAACAGCATTGATTTTTTACAGCCTACTTTATTAAACTTCTTATCAGTATTGAGCAGATGGGTCATAACTATGAAAAAGTATATTTTAAACATGATTACTATGTGTGGATTATATTTGAAAAATACTGTTCAGTGAAGCATTTACAAATGGAATTTAATGCACAGAGCAAGACCCCAAAGTTAAGGTATTTTTCCTGCATTAAATACAAAGGTGCTTAACTGATGTATAAAGAACATTATGGAGTTATTGAAATGAAAAACAATCCCCTATGTGAAAGAATAAAGTAGTATGCACAGTGCCAATTAGGAGTAAACAATTTGACTGATTTTTGTTTTTACTTAGTATATAATAAATCCATTCTCATCACCCTTTAAAATCATCCTTAATATTTATTATGTTTGAAATTTTATGAGTACTGTAGAAATTTGTATAACTAAGATAATATATAGTCTTTCTGAATGATAGCCACTGTTTAATAAGTTTTAAATTGCAGTGAACACACACACACAGGCATGTGCGTCCAACATTAATTGACCCTTGGCATGAGACTGAGAAAATGTGAAAAGATCTAATATATTTGTATTTTTCTCTAAGTAAATTTATTTGTTAATAATATTTACATATTTTTGGCTACTGGTTTATTATGAAACAAATATATTTAAAATAAAGAAATAATGTAAAGTACAGGTGATTTGTTTTTTAAGATAATACAATAAGACCAAAACAAATTGTAACCGAAACCAACAAAATTTCCAAGAGAGGTAAGCAGACTTCAGCATGGTCTCAAACGATCTGTACCTCCTTGTATTCAAACCTTTGTGTTGTCTCAGCCACAGTGCACCAGAGTTGGTCAACATGACCAATAGCATGTGGCAGAAATGACAGTATGTCACTTTTGAGATTTGATTATAAAATTTTTAAAAAATACCTGTGCCTTCCATCTTAGTCTCTCCCTCTCCCTCTCCCTCTCCCTCTCCCTCTCCCTCTCCCTCTCCCTCTCCCTCTCCCTCTCCCTCTCCCTCTCCCTCTCCCTCTCCCTCTCCCTCTCCCTCTCCCTCTCCCTCTCCCTCTCCCTCTCCCTCCCTCTCCTCTCCCTCTCCTCTCCCTCTCCTCTCCCTCTCCCTCTCCCTCTCCCTCTCCCTCTCCCTCTCCCTCTCCCTCTCCCTCTCCCTCTCCCTCTCCCATCATTCACTCTGAGAAGCCAGATAACATGCCAAGCAGCCCCAGAAGCGGTCACTGTAGAAGGAATTGAAGTCTGGCCAAAAGCCAGCAAAAGACTGAGGCCTGTTAATAACCAGGAGAGTAGTTTGGAAGTGGGTCCTTCCCTAGTCAAAACTTCGGATAAGATTGTGGCCACATCCTTGAGACCTGGAGTCAAACCTACTCAATTAAGCCTTTCCCAGATTTCTGATTCACAGAAATAAATATTTATTTATTTTAAACTGCTGACTTTTATGGTAATTTGTTAGGTATCAATTGATAAATACACCAAATATCATATCCCGCCAGGAGTACCTGAGACAGGTAACGCTTGATAGTACTGAGTATACATGAAAGAATCGAAGATCATGGAGTGCTTATTGGATTAGAATCTAAAAAATTAAGATGTATAGAAATAACATGAGCCAATATAGCAAAAAGTGTACAAATGTGTACTAAAATAAAAATACTAAGAATATGACATTGAAACATAGGCAACAGAGTCATTTTTGTTGAGGGTCTATACTCATATAAAGTTTTATAGAAAAGCTACAAGTATATTGATATGTGAATGACAACATGATTTGGACAGGCTAAAGACAAAGTTTGCACAAAGGCATAAAAATGGGAATGGGTGGAAACTGTACAGGAAATAACAAAAAATCGACTTGGGCTAAATATGGAGTATTTAGGTACATAGATACGTAATTACATTGTATACGTAATAAATTAGAGAAATAATACTTACATTTTAGACAGAGGATGGGTTAATATTCCAGATAGTGCACAAATTATATGATGTAAGGATTCAAACTATCTCTAAGCTTTGGTTTATGCTTTTGTAAAATAAAAATGTTATTGCAAACCTGCTCTTTCTGATTTCAAGTGTAATGTTCTTTATGCCAAAACAAATCCACCTGCTTGGTCTGACTGCAGACTTTAAATGGATTAGTAACAGAACAAATTTTTCTTCACTCCCATGTCATCCAATTCCCATCTAGATCTATTGCTCACTGTATATTGATTCGTTTTGACAGAAGATTTGGATGTGCTAACTTAATAGAAAGAGAAAAGAAACTAACATTGCCAGCTGAACAGAACATTTCTATATAAAAAGGGTATCACTGTATAAATTATGTAAATGTCTAACCACTATGCAGTATACCTAAAACTAATATAAAATAATATTTACTGTCAACTGTAACTTGAAAACAATAATGAAATAATTTTTTTTAGAAAGGGGGATGGTCAAGGGCCTGAGAAATTATGCTTTTTGTAGGGTTACTCAATTATAAAATGAGCTTTATGCATATTTTCAGCACTTTGCTATAATGTTTGCTACTGTGATTTGTACATGGTTTTGTAAAAACATCTATATTGTGAGTTGGAAGGAACTTGCAATGTTATTTCACTAATGATCTATTAACAACAATAAATTGAATACATGCACCAAAAAAAAAAAAGAAAGACAAATATGTTTGAGAAAATAGATAAAACTGATATAATTTGTGATCAGTGAGTTTATATTTTAGCTGAGTCATGTATATTGAGTTATGTCTAACATCCCAACTCTGATAAATTGGAAGTAACCACTTGGATCTGTTTTGAAAAGGAGCTTAAGGCTGTTTCTCGGTTTAGAGGGAAATGTTGCCATTTAGAGAAAAATGGGTCATTTTGGAATGTTTGCCCTAAGAACAAGATTGGTGAAGGTGGCACTTGCACACTCTATTCACCATATCTATATCTGGAGAAGGGATTAAATGCATAAACAAAAAGAGAACCATAGGTGGTGGTGATGCTAGCCTACACTGTGATGCACTTAATAACAGCTATTGGAAGTATTTAAAAGATTTAAAATATTTCAATTTAATAATTAGTGAAAACTTTAGCGGAAGAAAGTTCAAATTTGGCCTTAGAGAATGGTGTGTATTCTGTAAATCAAGTTAATCTTAAAAATAAGATCTACACTTTCAATTAAAATGTGATGTACTATGGAATTGTACACTTGAAACCTATAGTGTTTTACTAACCATTTTCACCACAATAATTTAATTAAAAAGTCATCTAATAAATGTAATTATGCTCGAAAAATAAATAAATAAATAATAAAATAAAATGTAATATTACATCATCCAACATTTATTCTCATTCAAATTGGTTTTTCTCATCTTATTCTGTTGGATTCTATGAGGATCATGGATCAACTTATTTGTAAACGCTATATTTGGTCAATGCTATTTCAATCTCAGTATTAATACATTTCATACTATCTAAATATGTGACGAACTAAGCATATCAATTAAGAATGCATTCCTCTTCAAGTAATAGATACCTGAGTGACAACAAGTTTAACAAAGTTGGTTTGTTTGCTCACAAATGAAAAAATGCAAAGATAGACAGTTGGTGACATTCCTTTGGCTGCTCAGTGAGGACATAGTAGTCACATCAATTTCTACCTCCCTGATCCATGAAAAGCATGTCAGCATCTCACTTCATGTTGTTCATTGACTTATTATTGCACTGACTCCTCTATAGCTCAGGACACCAAGTCTATGATCAAGGTAGAAGAACAGTGGAAGATGAACAATCTAGACATATCTGACTCCTTTTAACAGGACATAAGATTTTACTGCAGGTTTTATTGGCCAGAACTCGGTCCTTTCTAGTTGTAAGGGAACCATCACCCAACACTTATGTCTAAGTACATTGTTAGCCCAAAGTCAGGACATGGTTAATAAGAAAAGGGGGAGAATGAGTAATGTGTAAGCAATTAACATCTGTTTCACTGAGCGCAGTATTACATAAAATGGTTGCAGTAAGCCTCCAGGACTTATTTTCAAGAAGCATTTAATCAATGATGGTATGCATAACCATTATAAAGAGAATTATTGTTTGTTCAACAATGATTTATACATACCTACTATATGATAAGCACTTTGTCAAGTTCTAAGGATACGGAAATTCTGAGGGATTTTTAGATACCACTTAGTTTTTCAAAAACCAAATATATTAGACTTGACATTTTAATAAAATCTTTGGAAACAAAAGCACTGAGTCCCTCACAGCTACAATAATAATTAAAACATCAATATATAAAACCAATTGTATTTCTATATCCCATAAAAATAACATTTACAATAGGATCAAAAACATCAAATACCTCGGAATAAAGCTACAAAGATGCTCAAGATCTTAATACTAAAAATAACAAAACATTCATGATAGAAATTAAATTAGAGTAATTCTATGTTCACAAAGTGGAAATTTTAGTGTTTTAAAGATTTCACTTGTACCCTATTTGACATGTAAGTTTAATTCAATTCCAGTAAAAAGCTCGTCACATTTTTGTATATTTATCTAATAATATTAAAATTAGATAAAAATGTAAATTGTCTTCTTTATCTTGCTTTTCTCACTAAACATAAAGTCTTGGAGATTCAGCTTTGTTAATAAATGTCAAGCTTTTTAATTCTTCCTATTTTATATTTTTCTTTGTATGCATATGCTGCATTTTGTTTATTAGTTTTACTCTCTTAGGATATTTAATTTACATCATTGAATACTTTTGAATTAGGGCCTTGGGCATTAGGCCTTTTGTAAGGGTTTTCCTGTGTATATTCCTAGACAGAGAGAGGTTGGATTGTAGATTAGGCAAAAGTTTCATTTTATTGGGCATTCTGAACTGCCACACAATTTTGATACATCTTTTTTTTCCTCCAGTAGTACAGTTTTTCCTTTTACTTTCTCATTAAATAATGCATATTTAATACTTTCCAACTTTAATTTTATTGCCAATCTAATAAAACTAAAATCCCACTTGTTTTAATTTTTATTTTGCTCATTGCAATTGATGTAATGTTTTTAAAGCACAAAGTAAACTCTATATGTAAGGTATGAATTCAAATGTATAACATTGGGTTGAAGAATGCACAGCAGGAACACAACAGTGAGATGGAGGTGTAGAATGGTGGAGTTCAAATGTACTATCTGCACTTAATTATTTCTTATATTGAAAAACAGTTAAATAAACCAAAAAAATATTAGCAAATATAAAAAAAAAAAGTAAAGTGTCTAGAATGGTCAAGACAATGATGAATAAGAAAAAGTTCAGGACTTATTGCACCTGATCTTAAGATTTATTATAAAGATACAAAAAAATAACAAAACACGGAATTAACACAAAGTTATACAAATAAAGGAGCATAATAGAAAGTTCATAAATAGACACACCCATGGTGGTTTTTTAATATGTGGCTAGGTGATAAAAATAACAGGATGGGTATATCCTGATGTAAATTTTCCAATAGAGCAGATGAACTGATTTTCAGGATGTTATTAGTAGACAAACTGGGAAGAAAATAAAATATTTATGAACTAAAATTGAATAAGTGATAATATCTTCAGTAAATTAGAAACTCTTGTTTCAGTAAGAAAAAGATGAATGCCTCAATAGAAAAATGAGCAAAGGAAACAAATGGCCAATCCATAAATGCAGAAGTGCAAATATTTACTAAAAGATGTCCATATTTTTTATTGGAAATTAAAATTCATATTTTCTTCTAGAGATTAAAATAATAATTATTGTAATATTTAAGCACTTTTCACCTACCAAATTGACAGGGAATAAAATTAGAACAATAACACCAAATTTTGGTCTAACCATTTGTCAATATTATCTAAAGTGAAATATGAAATCCTACATCTGTGAATTTAACCTAAGAGAAGCCTTGAGAAAATGTGCAAGATTTATTCAAAGAGATGTTAACTTATAAAAATAACGTTAAGCTATTAACAATACTGACAAACCGAGACAACGCAAATATCCATAAATAAAAGTTTGGGTACATAAATTATGGCACATCTTTACTATAGAATAAAAATCAGCTATTAAAGTTATTATATTGATATCCATGGAAAGAAATTATCAACAATATATTAATTAACTGACTTGAATATTACCCAATTTTTCTAAAATTGAATAAGTATACATAGAAAAAAGTTAAGAAGATACTCTAATATGCAATGTTTTATTTCTGAATTAGGCAATTATAGGTGATTTTCACTATATACAAATTTTATATTTCCCTGGGTTTTAAATGAAAAATAGAATATTTTTAAAGAAAATATTAAAAATATATTTGTAAATTTTAAATCTCTAACAACTTTTGAAATAAAAAAAAGTCTCTTAAATGCAAAAAGTATAGATACACTGTCAGAGTCCCAACTTCCAAGTTCATAATGACAGAAATCATCAAAAAGAACTAGTCCTTGGAATTTACTTCAATTCTTTCACTGACAAGAACAATATCAACCAACTCCATCTCCGGGAATAACACCATTACTTTTCTTCAGAAGCCAGTCTATCTCAAGAAAAAATCCAATCTCTCTTCATTACTCACAGCTGAACAAGATGTCTATATAGTCAATTTTCCAGACCAAAAAAAAAAACCAAGAGTTCCACAGTTCACTCTAACTCTCAAAAACCCTGAACGATTATATCCAATAGATGAGGTCCAAAATTGAGACTTTTAGGGAATAGCAAGAGCCATTTTGCCTTGAAGGTACCTCTGCTTTTAGAACTAAATGATGCAAACTTCCATAAAACTCTTTGTCACTGGAGATTTGTGAGATTCAGTCTCCCTTGGAGCTGATGATTGCTCAATGTTTTTTGTTTTGTTTTGTTTTTTGTTTTTTGTTGTTTTTTTATGTGTCATGATGCCAGACTTGACTGTCACAATTTTTATTATTCTTATTATCTTCAGTAACTAAATTGAAGCTTTGAAATTTGAGCTATTCTGTATTCATTGCTTTAGGATAAGTAATAGTATGATTACTGAAAGGCAAACTTCAGTAGACACCTAAGAAGCCCTAAAAAGCCTGAGATGACAAGCGATCGTTGATCTTCACTGAGATGCTTGATTCTTGCCTCCTATGGATACTTTTGCCTTGCTTTTTAATGCTTACAGAGAAGTCGTCTTAATTATTCCAAGAGTTTAAAAGATTCATAATTTTCCCCTGAGGACCTTTTAAGGATAACCTTAAGGCAAAAGCAACTTTGTTGTAAATTTAATGCTTAAAATGCCTTCCACTTGGCACAACCTTCATAAAATTATAAATTTCAGTTCCAGTTTTCAATTGCTTAAAGATACATTATTCAGTAATATTAATCCCAATGATATCAATACCAAACCCCATGGTATCAAGTAGAATAACAAAATATGTTTCTTGTAACTGATATACTTAAAAAAAATAAACCACTCTGCTCTTCTTTAGATATATTAAAATGTCACACCTGTTTTAACAAAGTTGCAAAAGTAGTGGGAAATACAACTACTATTCACAGATACCTCAAAACATTAGTCTATATATATATGTGTGTGTGTGTGTGTGTGTGTGTATACACACATATATATAGTGAGCATGTTATATATATGGTGAGTACAAGAATCATGCATAAACTTCACTGATTCCTGCAACCTAAGCCTCTAAGTATCCTTGCTTATTTTCTCAAACCCAGGCGCTAAACCTCTTTTCAATTCTATGAGCATTTTCCACAATTGTTTTAAGTAATTATTTTTTTTAACTAAACATAGAGTTATTTTCTGTTGTTTGCAACTGAAAACCTGACTGATACCCTAGTAATGAAGGTAAAATGATATAATTTCATTGAAAACCTATGTAAAACTGGCACATAGTGCATAATCTAGCAATTGTAATTGTTTTATTATATTTATTGCTGTTTTTCATAAAGGATTAGTGAATGCTGAAATGATTTAAACACATTCTTCACATGTTCCTCAGGAAGAACATCCCTACGTGCAGGTCAAATTCTTAAGCACCTAGAATAAAATACGTCTGTCTTGTTTAGTATTTTATCCCAAGTTCTTAGCCATGTGCTTTGTAACTAGGGGTGCTCAATAAAATTTATGTATTCAATTAACAAATGCCGAGCTGAATGAATGAATAAATTTTGAATGTGAAAGGATATTTTTATTTTTCATGCGCTCTGTTCTAGTCTTCCTGAGGATCATGTGCAGAACATTGTACTAAATGCCAACCAAAGCACAATGAGGTAGATACTATTTGAGTTTCATTTTTAGATAAGAAAATTGAGGCACAGATGCTTAAGCACAGTTCCCTAAAAACAAAGTTAATAAATGACAGTGTTTTCATTTGAACCTGGGCAGTCCTACTCCAATAACTTCTCTTACTATGTACTATATGTACATCTTATATAGTATGGTGTTTTGTTACTTAATTGGAGAAAAGAACATAAAGAAGAGAAGAAGAAGGAGGAAAAGAGGAGGGTGGGAAAAAAATGAGTACATTGCTAACAGAACATTCTTTACAAAACCCTATCATTATAACCCACTTCAAAAAAATCTTACTTGGCCCACATATAAAATATTATGTTGAAATAACTATAAATTTAAGCATAAATTCTGCAATTTGTCATTGTTTTACCATGTCTTAGTATTAAACCACATCAAATCAATGCCCATCTTAAACTAAAAGCATGTCACCCCAATAAATTTAACAACAACAACAACAAAAAAACTAAAGTCAGACTTCTGCTTTTACCAGTATTATGTTTTGTTATATTTTAAATTAAATACAGTGCCATGTTTTTTCCTCATAGATGCTTTCATTTAATAGAAAAATGTTACTTGCTAATGTTTCACTCCCTCTCAAAGGTAAGAAACATCAGTTGCAATACTAAAAGATTATTATTTATGAAAATACAATTTAAACATTTCATCTTTTCAAGTTAGGATCTATAAATCCTTGCAAGCAAAAAGTAGCAAGATAAAAGTGATGGATGATAAAATATATGGGATCAGCTGATGAATACTGAAACTATGATCATGAAACATCCTAGTAACAGGCCACCAGCAGTATGACAGGCTATCGAAAGAGAGGCAAGCACAACTGAAAGAGCTGGAAAAATTGCTTTAGGGCCCCCTTTATTCATGCAAAACTAATGCTCCAGGAGAAAATATTGACCCAAATTTAAGTAATTTAGGGTAATTGAGTAAAATACATTCCCCCATCAAGGATCCTGATGATACATCAACATACTGAAGATTCTGATGTCATATAGTAAAGGAATGGATTTAATTTTGTTTATTCTATGACTTTGAAATTTCATTTGACACAAATATCTCTATTTTTATATAAAACAATTAAACTTTCTAGCTCTAGTTTTCCTTGAAACACACAATGAAAAATAATCTTTTAAAAACTGACTGAAGCCTGAGAATCTATGTGCCATAGGACACCAAAAGGAAGATGGTAATGATAGCAGTTTTGTTTTTTAATTTCTTCAAGTTTCCCAATTAAACATACAAAATAATTAAGAAAACAAACATAAAGAAAATGTTTACAAAAACAAAAAACGAAAAAGAAGGAAAGTGAGAGAGTATCCCCATGGACCACAATAGATGAGTGGATGTGTTCCAAATATTAAATGCTAAGAGTACAAGTATTATTGGTGTCAATATATTAAGAGATAAAATGGAAAAATGTCTCAGAAAGTATGCAGCCATGTATTTATCACTTCACAAAAAGAAGAAGTATTTCTAGAGCAACAACAACAACAACAAAAAAGTTATACTGATCTACCCCTACTTCTAAAACTATAAGAAAAAACTTTTACTTAAAAATGAGCTTTGGAAGAGAATTACAGTCAAATCCTACAAAATATTAATATAAGAAAAAGATAAAAAGTAAGAAATTACATCTCTATACAAATGGAAATCACACAAGAAAGAAATGTCCAGAAAACTAATGAAAATTTTAATGTATATTTCAAAATTGACCAAAAGAAATTGAGAAAGTGGAAAATCCTATGAATCACCAACATAACTATAACAGACATAACTATAACAAAATTGAGGCAAATCTAAACAATATTTGAAAAGAGAGATTACAGAACTGAGAAAAAAATTAAAAATAAAGAAAAAGTCACTTCAGATATGAAGTGTAAGTAAAATTTTAAAAAAAGAGAGAAAATGAATTCAATGGAAATTTCTTAGGAGAAGCAGAAGATGAAAAGTATAAAATTTTCAAACTGTAAAAACAATAAAGAAAAAGATTTTTAAAAATCAGAGAAAGTGATAGAGAAAATAGGCAAAAAAGAACCAACATACATATAATAGGAGTTTCTTAAGAACAACAACAAATTAATGAAATAAAACAAGTAATAAAAGTATGATTAAAGTAATCTTTATCAAAGAAAAACAAACTTTAAATTATATATTGAAAGAACAAAAGCATACCTGAAAAAAAAGCAGAATGACTAAAACTGAGAAAATTTTAGTAAAATTATTAAACGTTAATGTTAAAAATAGAAAAAGTCCTTTAAATTTCTAGCCCAAATGACCAAGCAATAAGTAATAAAAGAAAAACAGATTATTATTTGTTTTTAACAGCAACACTTTATTTCAAAGACATTGGAATAACATGTTTATATTATTCAAGGAAAGAAGCAATAAGCAAAGTATTTATATCCAATTAAGAATATCTTTAAGTATAAATGAAAGACACACTTTTATCAATATAGAAAAATACAAGGAATGTATTGTTAATCTATTTCTAAGGATTCTACTGAGTAAGCTTCCTATAGCCAAAGCTAGAAATATGACCTATGGATTGGTGGTGATTATATATATATATATATATATATATATATATATATATATATATATATATATATATATATATATTTCCTGTAGAACTAAGATAAATGATGAATAAAAGGAAGCCATTATAGATTATAATGGCTCTATGATCTGATTATTTAATATGAAAAATGGGACAAAATGGTGACAGTATAGGGAAACGAGGATAAATTTACCAATTAAACTATAATTAAAATTTTATTATTTAGAGGATTCTAAGATGGTGGAATAGGTAAATGCTGTGCCTACCACCTCCATGGTGACATTAAAATTACAACAAAATTATAGAGCAATCAACTTTGAGCAAAACCTGAAGACTAGTTGAACAGAACCCCTATAACTTAGGATAAAAAACAGACCACCTGGAGACTGATTGGAGGGGTGAGGCTCAAGGTGGGCTGAAACAACACTCTCAGGTAGTGGTTGAGCATCAGGAGGGATATCCAGTGGCATGGAGTTGCCTCTGAGGAATAAGGGGTCCCAACCCCACACCAGGCTCCCTAGCCCAGGGGTCTAGTGTCAGGAAGAGGAGTCCCCATAACATCTGACTGTGAAAATCAGCAAGCATTCCACCCAACCAGGTGAGCTGAAAGGCAGCTGGAAACCCACACATCCCTCTTAAAGGGCCTGCACATAGATGCACTTGCTCACAGAAACTCACCCTGGGGTCCAGTGGAGGGCTGGCAAGTTGTGAAGCAACAGAGACATATAAAATAAGACTGAGTTGTCTGGATTTAGGGTGAGGAATGGAGGGATAGCTGCCATCGTTCTTGTGTGTAGCCTGCCTCATGTATAGCCTACAGATGAGTACCATGTTTCCTGTGTTAAACCTTCCCCCACGTGGCCAAATCTGAAATCCATTGGCCTGGTGAAGTCCATATGCCAAACCTCTGTGACTCCCTCAGATCCTGCCCTGCCTTTGTTGGGCAGCATCACTGAGGGCACTCTCAGTGCCTGGGCAACCAGCCCCACCCTGCACACTGCAGGAGGTTCTTCATGCAACAAACAACTCACAGTGGCTTGTGAAGCAGACTGATATGCTTTTGTGGTGGGCAAACAACCCCAATTTGTGCTGCAACCTTTCAGAGACAACTCTCAGGGATCTGCAGGCCCAAGGAAAGTGGTGACTGGCCATGGTATTCTCTGGGCATTTTGCAGAGTGAACACAGTCTCAGCACTGGCCCAAGAACAGAATCTACATGAACCTTGTGAACACCACCCACCCCAGTGATGCCATCGGATCCCCACCCACCCAACTCATGCAGCACAATCAGATTTACTTTCAGCACCATGGCCACCAGCCTAACCCCACACACCTAAGGGGGCTCTTTCAGTGGCTAAGCCTTATGAGCAGACAACAGGTGGCAACAGACTTAGGAGTGCCGTGGGCCTTTTGCTAAGCAGCTCCAGGTCTGATACTGGCGGCAGCTGGCCTCTGTTCTTAGCATGGCCACCCCCATAAACATCCAGGTCCAGCACAGGTAGTAATCAGTTGCACATACCTTTGTGGCTTCTACCAGGTAGCCCTGGGCTGGTCACAGACAACAGCTAAACTTGGTTTGCGTGGGAAGCCCTCCAAAGAGGCAGCAGCAACAACACACCCAGAGGCTGGCTTCAGACCACAGCAAAGCACCACCTGATTAGCCCCACAAGTGGCACACCTAACACATAGTTTCAACAGGCAAAGGAACCCACTGGGGTGAAGCCTTCTATGACGGGTCTCCCCTACCATAGAGCTCATACAGTGTGGACAAGGCCAATCCTTGCAGCCAGTCAGTTGAGAGTCAGTGCCACTTACTGACATGCCAAAAGCAACTGAAGCACAACTACAACAGGAGGGAACACACAACTCACACAAGGGACACACCTGGAGCACACAGCACAGTGATCTGGGAACTGCACCAGTGGGCCACACAGGACACTTACTACAAAAAGCCATTCTGCAAAGACTGACAAATATAGGAGATCTACCTAATACATAGCAATGAACACAGAGAGGCAGACAAAATGAGGAAAGAAAGAAACATGTCTCAAATAGAAGAACAGGAGAAAACTCTAGGAAAACAACTAAATGAAATGGAGGCAATGAAGCTATCAAGTTGATTGTGTAACTCTCATAAGATATACCCTAAGGACAATTTTTTTTTAATCTTATTTTGCAAACTACTTTCAGTAATGATACTGTTGGTACTTTTTTTTACTTTTATTCTGAGATTATTTTCTGAATACATAGGATAAAAACAATAAATATTTAAGTTGATATTCTTTATAACTGGGATCTTCAGCTTGTAAAAAAAAAGAGAGAGCTATCAGAGATCAGTGTGATATCAGTATAAAACCTCCCAGTATTGAATTTGATTTTGGGAAATCCAGTATGAACTCATATGTATTTTATTTTTTAAAAAGTATATATACACACTCGATATATCCTTTTCCAAAGAAGGCCATTAAGTGTAGGAATGTAGCTCAGACATTTTTTGATGAGAGAAAGCAAAGAAAACATTAGGACTATTTATGGTCATGACAAAAGCATTCAAGATCAGGAGCTAAACGAAATGGGCTCAATATAGGCTGTACAAAATTGAAACAAATCAAATCTGTTTAATTCCATGAGTTTGTAATGACATCAAAAAGGAAAATTAAAAAAAAAATCTTATAGGTAATTTGAATGGTACTGAGAAATCAACTCATTATTTTGGAAACTAGTAGATATAATTTATCTTTTCTGTGTGAACTGTGTTTTAGGTTTATAGATGAGTGGATAGTGAAAAGAAGCTTGTAGAAGAGTTCCAGACAATAAATGAGTAAGAAAATTTTTAAAAATCATCATTTTGGAATCAATAATTAGTTATTGGATCTAGTCAATTATTATCAAGAGATTTTATGATCATGAAATAAGGTTAAATATTGAATACCTTCTCATGAAGTAGTCTCACCAGAAATGTTCTGGTTTTTCTTTTCTAAATTTTATCAACCCTTAGATCTAATTACCAATTTACAGGAAATTCAGGAAAGAAAAGAAAATGTGTAAGAATAACATGTAAATGAAAATTAACAAATTTCAAGATGTAGGAAGCTGTATAAAAAATAATATCCCAGTATATATTCAACAACAACAAATAAAGGATGTAGGAAAAAAAGATGATGAAGAGATAATTATGGATTGAAAGAATCTTTAAAAATATAGCAACCTAATAATGTCTTAATTTTTTTTAATCTAAATCTTTTTTTTTTAATTAAAGTTTATCGGGGTGGCAGTTGTTAGTAAAGTTGCATAGATTTCACGTGTACCATTCTGTAATACATCATCTATATCTCACATATTTTTTAGTCACTAATTGAAAGGCAAACTTCCATGCATTCCTGGACTGACTATGTAACCATAGCTACATAGGTAGGCTCATAATTTCTGTAACAAATGCATCACTGAAAAAAATTAATAGTACACACATGAATATATACATATGACTGAACAAAATTCTTCATAGTGATTTTTAAATATCTCCTATGTGTCCTATGAGCATTCTGAGTATGAACTAACATACTGACTAGCTAGCATTTCAAACAGCTGTAGCTGTGATGAGCTCGACAGGGATATGCATGGACTTTGGTAAATGCATATTAACCAAATAATGCATAAATAGGTTAAATTATGCCTCTGCCACACGCCTGCTGTGCACACTTGGAGTGGTCATTTAATTTCTCTGAAATCTCAATTTCCTCCTCATATAAAATGGGAAGAATAATATACATGTTCTATATAACACCTGATACATAGTAAATACTCCCTAAGTAGTTAGTAGTAGTAATTATATAGGAATGAGTATATCTCTTCAATTGCTTGCAAAATAATCTCAAAATGAATTTTTTCACTATTAAAACAATCATTTCTATTTATAGTTATAGGTAAGACTATTGTCATTTGAGTGCATGTTATCTCAAAACTGTTTATAGTGAATAAATTAATTCACTCAATATATGAATACAAATGTGCTTATATATTCATTTTTCACCTCTAGAAACTTCTGTTCAAATCCTTGCTTCGGTCTTGAGTGAAAATGAATTTAATGGTCTGCCTCATCAATAGTTCCATTATCACAAAGCTGCCACGCAAGTCAATATAATTTAGTACAAGTGTCATTCTATCAGTTTCTGCTCAAAATTAAGCCAGGATCAAAAATAGCAAATTGTTTTACAATTCTTCCCAACATGTTGACAGAACTGTACCCGTAAGTCCTGCTGCCCATATTATTTTAACTCTAAGCAATGTCATAAAGGTATTTTATTCATGCTCCAGAGCTATGTTTTTCAAGTTTGTCTAAAAGAGTATAACCAAGTGCAAACTTTTAAGAAATATTTATGCCCATACTTAAAACCAGAAATTCTGATTTGCTGGTCTTGGGTCGGAGTCAGGCATTCATATAAATAAATAAATGATTAAATGCCCAAATAATTATCTTTGGTGAGAAAGCTTAGTCTTTTGCTACTCAAAGTGGGTCCATGGACCAGAAGCTTTGCCATCATCTGGGAACTTGCTAGAAATGCAGATTCACAGTTCTCCCTACCAAACTACTGACAAAACCTGTATTTGACCGATCCCTAAATGAATCACATGTGCATTACAGTTTGCCAAGTGCTTTACATGTTGCCTAGAATTCACTGAATTTCCATGTAAGCTTCAGATGGAAACCTACACGAGGCCCAAAAATGAAACTTTTTTGTTACATTAGCAGGAAAAAGTAGAAAAAAATGATGGGGAGGTCATTATCACACAGTTATAATTTTTTTAAAACCTGAATAAAAAGAATATTTGGGTGCTCTGAGAAAAGGAAACTCATAACATTTTTAAGCATCATCATTATCATCTTCATCAAGGGGTATTCTAACTTCCCAGTGGAGTACAAGAAATGTCATCTTAATCATACCTTCGAATTATAATTGAGCATTTATACTAAGAGCAAGAAAATATCATAATTTTTAACAGATTGAAATAAGTAGCTTATATTTAGTTCCTAAAAGAATATGCACATTACTATCTATAGACAAATACATGTGGTATTCACTTCACACTCATAAGAGTCTGTATAGAAATGATCATAAATCCATATGCTTCCAAATGACTAGTATCAGAAACCAAAACCTGGTGCTCATTGCTGCTGGAGTGCTATTGCTTTCAGGCCCTCTCAGCTAATGAAGGAGGAAATATATGTGTTTATACTTACCTGTGTACATAAACATATCTATAAATATTTCTAAATGTACCAATCTATATCCTATTAAGCTAAACTTAAGGTTATTTTTGTTTCCAACTCTAATCCATGACCATGTAGCTCATTCTAGCCACCTTCTCTTGCTTACCTGTAACTTCTCACTCCCATAGTGAAACACTTGGCTCACAACACCCGTTTACTTCATTGTTCAGCTCCAGTATACCTGTATAGTGTATCAGAATTACTAACCTGTAACCCCATGGGAAGTGACTTTATCACCTAGAGGATATTGTCATATAGTTTCCTTTGCCTTTATTCTTACATACCGCACTATTTTCCAGTTACTCAGGCCAGTACTATTTCCCCCATTAAGGGGTATTGCTTTGTACATTTGCAGTACAGTTACATGGCTTTGTCACATTCTACACTTTATCCTGGGAACCCCTAATCTGCTAAATTACTTTTCTAACTCTGCACACGTTCAACTTCCCTTTTGTGCTGTAAAGTTCTACAGGTTTTTAAAAATGTACGGTGTCATGTATCCAACATGAGAGTCCCATGATTCCCTACTTAGGAAAATAGTGAAAAGAAAACAAAATAAAAATTTTAAGTAATATAAAAAGCAGCACTGCGTATCTGGTGAGATTGCAGAGATTAGTGTCATCGAAGGATGTGGGAGTGGTGCTCGGTCAGACCTAGCAGATCCGAGGGTGCTTGAAGCATAACTGTCAAATAAGGGTGCTGCATGGAGTCTCTGGCAGGTTCCTACAGGAGAATCACATTGCAGACTCAGGATTTGAGAGCATAGCCCTACCATCTTCTGTGGGTAACTGCTCTCCTTTTGAAAAAGAACTTTTGGCCTGCTGTTGGGCCTTAGTTGGAACTGAATGCTGAATCATGGACCATCAAGTTACCATGTGACCTGAGCTGCCCATTATCAACTGGGTGTTGTCTGACCCACTAAGTCATAAAGTTGGGCAGGCATGGCAGCAATCCATCATCAGATAGAAGATATATATATGCATATATACATATACACATATATATGTATATATACAGATCTATCTATATATCTATATATAGATGTAGACATGTATAGATAGATATAGATATATAGATATAGATATAGATATAGATATAGATATAGATATATAGATATAGATATAGATAGATGTATACACACACACACACACATAATCAGGCTCAGACAAGCCCTGAAAGCACAAATAGTTACATGATAAAGCGACCTAAATGCCCATGGTTCCCACCCTGCTACATCACCTTCTCTCTCCCAACCTGAATGCATGGCCTTATGGGCAGTTGCCTACAATCAGCTGACAGAGAAAGAAAAAAAAACTTGTGTCTGGTTTGCTGATAGTTCCCTGCATATAGGCACCACTTGGAAGTGGCCAACGGCAGCACGCCAGCCTCTCTCTGGGACTTCCCTGAAGGACAGTGGTGGAGGGAATTGATCCCAGGGGGCAGAACTTTGAGCAGTGCACCTGCTTGTTTTTTTCATCACTTTTAGTATGTAAGGGGCATTTTGAAGAACTCTAAATCCATGAAGAATATATTTCTGAAAAGAAAAAAAAAATTTCAAAAAGTCTTTACATTTTAATTATTCAGTTATTAGATATGAGGCTATTTGCACTACATTATTACATTGAGTTTTATAAAAGCAAAGTAAAGTGAAAGGTCAAAATGTAATTGTTCTCAAAAATAGTCAACCAGAAATTCGTTGTGAGCATAGTCAAGGGAATACCAATGTAGAATGTATTTTTGTATCTCTTTTCCTAATAGCCTATTACATAATCCTTAGGGAGCAAGTAATTTTTCATAATGATAGTAATTGTAGTGAGCTTAAAGTGGCTGAAAGCCAAGGCCATGTCAAACTTTATGTCAAATAAATGGAAAGGTAAAGAAGGGAGAAGGCAGAGGAAAAGGAAAACAGTGAAAAAAATAAAATAAAATGTGTGTGGGTTCCAACATTATAGACATGGACTGAGAAGAAAATATACCAAGTTGTTACCGTGAAATTTGCATGCAAGCATTTTTTTTTTATTGTTTGTTTCGTGTGTGTGTGTGTGTGTGTGTGTGTGTATGTGTGAAGAATGTTTAAAAACCTATTTTCTGCTGTTTTGTAACAGAAAGCAGAGAAAATTTCATTGCTAATTTTTCCTTCTAATATTCGAAACACGTTTTGACAGCAGCATGATGGGGAATTCAGTAACCTATTACCTATGTTTGTACTTTGCTGATGGTCGGCATAATGTTTTCATGAACTGTAAAGCACAAGCTTGTGCAGCCACAGGCTGAAAAGGAATTGCCTCCTTGCCCTCGGTCCCAACAAAGTAACATCCTTTCCAATATCAAAACGTCAGCCTGGTATAGAATACAGTATAATAACAAATGCATATTATTCTATAGTTTATAAAAAACCTTCCACGTGAAACATCTCATTTACATCTCACAACAACTCTTTAATGGAGGAATTAAAAATGTATTAAATAATTTGCCCAATTCATAGCTCATAGGCAATGGGGCCTTATTGATGACTTAAAAGAAAAATCTTCTTGCCTTTGCATCATCCTAGAAGTAAAAGTACACTTGAAAATCAAAGGTCCAGGTAGACCCTTCCTGCTCTTTCATGTGACACAGAAGTGGTTGATCGAATCAGACCAGCAGTCTCCCAGAGAGAAAAGTCACTATCTTCCATATGTTCTGATGTTCACAGATCTCCTTCCTAGTCAAGAATAGATACATTTTAAATTTTATTTTCTAACAAAGTAGAGAGGTCATCTTGGATATACGTAGGAGTCTTTTTTGCTAAATTTTGGGATAACTTAATGCTGTTTTGATAATATTATATTTATGTTGAGTCCTAGAAAGAAACTAAAGCCACATGAAAGATAGCGAGATACCATTTTTAATGACTAGGAAAGGTTTGCAGATGGATGAATTAACAACTTACTATAAGGTCTTTAGAGACACGGACTCTGCTTCACTCATTTAGGTAGCTGTCATTTGGGAAATATACATGATTCAGAGGTAGTTTCTAAGGGCACTACCATGCAAATCACTGTGAAATATTATTGTCACGGAACAGAAAGGCGCACAGTCCAAATTCAAGTATTCAAATCACACAGACTTTTAAATCACTTTAAGAAGCAACAGTAAAGCTTGGATAAATTAACACACTTAGGTTAAGGTATAAGTGGATGGAAGGAACATCCTGGGTACCCCCACTCTTCGTTTCTATCCTAGCTCTGGATCATATAAACCATCCTCACTAATGGTATAATGTTTTAATTACATGTATCATATGTTGCCTGCAATGTATGTATGTTAAATGCATGTATTATATATAATTATACATTTTCAGTTATAAGGACCAGGGTGTGGTTGAACAAATAAGCTCACAGACGGAAGGTTCCCTTGGTGTACACTTGCTCTATCATAGAGATCAGGGACAAGTTTGCCAGACCAGTAGCTGTATCTTACAAAACAGCCATGGGTTTTATTTGTGTCTTGGGTTGGAGGACACATGGGTTAAACTAGGTATCACCAATGGGAGGTCAAATTAAAGCACTGTGGGAATTTGAATATATATCTTCATGAATATTAAACATCTTTTCCTTCTTTCTTTTTCTACCCTTTTTAACAAACCATATGATATATTAATACCTAGCACATCTTATAAGTCCCATTTATTTATTTTTTTCCTAAGCAGAATTGAATACTCAGAAACAATAAAAAAAGTCACACTGCAATAGACCTAGACTTATCATTTTGGATATAAGCTCAGTAACGCAGCATGTCCTTATGCAACCATTCTCCATTTTGATCCAAAAGTCCTCATTACAATGGAAATTAATTAGCCTTATTCAACAAAGGAAAGATTTTCCCATACCCTATATAGTGATCATGGTATCATTTGGAGAATGTATAATATAAAACATAAGTATGTAGAATATAACCTGTTTATGAAAAAAGAAATTAAAAGACTAGCTGCAAGGGAGTGTGTATTTCAATATCACAATAGCAAATGTTTTGTTTTATTATCAAAATCATGTTAATCCATTAAATTCTTTAAAAATAATCACTATATTTTGAATAACACTGTAATGTTGCACAAACTTTCACAGTTTCATGATGAATTTGACTATCAAGATAATCTTATGTTAACATTGGCATCTGAGTACATTCACATCAGAGATGTTCTATTTTAGCTTATTGAGTTATCCATTACTCTACTTAATGCATAAGGCAACGGGCATTCTTAGTGGAATTTTATAATATTTCTCCCATTTTGAGAGAATTCATGCAATTAGATACTAAGGAAAAGAGTATATCTAAAGAGAGAGAAAAGTAAACTACAATCATAGTAACATACAATTTACATAATTTTTATAAGAATATCTGCATGCTACAGTATTGTTAGGTTGTCATGAAAGATCAAGAATAACATCAATCAGGCATCTGAAAAAAAAACAATTTAATTTTAATGATTAGCAGTTACTCCTTAGAGGCTAAATGACATTAGTTATTAACTCCTTTGACTGGTTAGACTATATTAACAGTGTGCTAAGACATTTAATAAATGGACTTTTGTAACTTAACTTGCTATCAGTAAATCATTAGACAACAGAAAAAATTGGCACCAGGATATGTTAATGAATTTGCAATGCTAGATAGGTGTGTTACATATGTATATGATATATTTATATGTACAAAATAGAGCACTCTTTTTTAGTGCTTCATCTATAGTATTTTCCCTGTATACCATAAGTCTTTCTGTTTCTTGTTCATCTCACCAGCAAGCCAACAATCTTTTAAAATCTGTGTTGTCGTCAACCATGGGCACTGTTACCTGCATGGCCTTGCCGGCGTTGGGAGTTCTTTAAGCCTAAAGTCACACACTGCTAGAGCACTCATCTAGAGCTTTATTTAGAATATGTAAAATTAATTTGGAGGAAAGAGAAAGCATGCTTGTTCCATTTAGCTAGAATCATATGTATCCTATGGCTCGACTTTTGGTTGGGGATTTTTCATTTGTGTGTAGGAATGTATGTCTCTCAAAGGGACCATATACCAACATATTTTTATTTCTTTAAGATTTTCCACAAAACACATAAAAAATGGAGTTTCTCCTATGTGTACTCCTAGGATCGCCACATCAGACAGCATGCATCACATCTAATTGTCATCATTTAATCCCCTCATCCTCAGTTTCAAATGAAACTTTTGATTCTTTCCCAATTATTATGATCAGAGAATTACTGCTGTAGAACTATGCTTATATATCTACTGATGTGTAATCTGGCCTCTCAGAAACCATCATCTTATAACCAAATTTTATTCTCCAACCTCAGTGGTATTCAGAATTCCTTCTTGGCTGTTCTTCTCATTCCTCTAGTCCAAATGTTTCATATCTCTTTCACTAATCGCAGAGGGCAGAGTCATCGTAACAGGAAGCTTTCAACTAAAAATTATAATAGCACTTTAAAGAGCCTCAAAATGGAATTTCTTCTTTAATTAAGAAGATGTTACTTTGTACATCATAATTGAAATACATCAAAAAGTTCCTTGTTAAAGCTCAAGATATATTACAAAGCCATTCATAGCATGACTGCCGGGCTTTGCTAATTGGAAGAATGACAGATCAAATTCCAGAGAAAGTTATGTCAAGTTGGAATGCTCGAGATGGAGCAGCTTATTTAAATTACTGCTCAAAACAATTAGGAAAACACTTCAACCCATGTTATTTTGTTTCATCTTGTTAAAATGCAACACAAACTAAAACCAAACATCAAAAATGCATCATTTGGCTTTATGAGTATATGTATGTATAGAGAGAAGTTTAATATTTCAAACTTAATATCACAAGTTTATGTGCCTTCAAACTCAGCAATATGGAAATGCTCTTAGAAAAAAGAATAAACTTTTAGACACAAATCAAATTGTATCACTGAAATCAGACACAAGTGTCTTATTTTAAATTATCAATGCACTTTAGAAAATACTGTTTTTATTAGAGTTGCAAATTTTCAGTTGTCTCATTTTTGTAGATTTCTCCATTATGAGCTGCCTGTATTTTGTTGATTAAACAGTGTTTTCTAAAACCAAAATATTTACTTATACTTGTATTTAGCATAAGTTGTTTGTGCATATTACACTCCCCCCAGAGCAAACCTAACATATTTCTCAGTTCAACTCTCTCTACTACATTGCAAAGATATTATTTCAATCTTCTTTTCAAATGGTCCATTTAGAACACACTCCTAACCCCAGACACTATTAAATACTTCCTCACAGAGACTTCACCTAACTTCTAACTACCAAGTATACCAAATTGCCTTCTTAACCCCACATCCTTGTATCCCCCTCCTTAAAAATAGAAGGGTTAAAGACACCCTCCTCCTACAAAGACTATTCCCTCCACAGGCTTTCACCAAAATCTGCGTATTAATGATCCCTCATCTGTCTTCCACTGTCTTTTCTGTATACCATTGTCTTCTCTGTAGTCAACTGCTTCCTCTCAAATATATCTGCCCAATAGCATTTTAAACGTGTTCAATCATTTTTTTTTTTCATTTTCAAAAAAAAAAAAAAAAATGAAAAGGTTTATCCAGTATTTCCATCCTATCAAATTACTACCATATTCATTTTTCTCCTTCTCTATAGCCATACTTGTAAAAAGAATTGTCTGGGAGGGTACTATGCTAAGTGAAATAAGTCAGACTAAGGAAGACAAATACCACATGATCTCACTTCTATGTGGAATTTAAAGAACAAAATAAATGAACTAAGCAGAAAACGGACTCATAAATACAGGGAACAAACTGGTGGTTGCCAGAGGGGAGGAAGGTTGGGGAGATGGATGAAAAAGGTGAAGAGATTAAGAAATATAAATTGGTAGTTATAAATTAGTCATGGCAATGTAAAGTACAGCATAAAGAACATAGTCAATAACGTTGCAAACACTATGTATAGTGTCAGGTGGGTACTAGACTAATTGGGGATCACTTCATAAATTATATAAATGTCTAACCACTACGGTGTACACCTGAAATTAATATAAAATAATATTGAATGTCAACTGTAACTGAAAAAGATTTAAATACATAAATAAAAATAAAAGCATTGTCTGTATTCATTATCATTGTTTGCTAGCCTGTCACTCACTGTCCAATTCACTGCAGTTCAGCTACTGCTACCACCACACCCAGTCCAGTTAACAAATATCAATCTTAGACTTATGTGCTTGCCCTGTCAGTAGTACTCGTTACTGTTCATTCATTCATTTATCTAGTCATCATTACTTATTAAATCCTGCAGGGCATACTATGTGCCAGGACTTAGACTAGGTATAGAGGCCACTAGAGTGAACAAAGTTTATAAACACCACAAATCATGGGTGATGGGAGGAGACAGGCAATGAAAAGCCAAATAAATAATATATTAGATGAAAAAAAATAATAAAGGAAAGCAGAGATATAAAGAATTTCCTGGGGTGAGTATGGGTGGGAAATCCAAATTTAAACAGAGTGATAAGAAAATGTTTCGATGCAAATGTGAAGAAGTTTGTGATGGAGCAAATATGTGAGTAAATGGGAGAAGGGCTTTCCATGAGAGAGAACAATGACATTACTGTCTAAAGTCTGAAATTGTTGAGTGAGCCCTCCTTCTGTACTGCCACGCATTCCTAGTTCTCCTAACTCTCATCATTTCTCATTTTGGTTGCAGGCTTCTTTCTCAGCCTTTAAATGTTGGAATGCCTTAAAAAATGAGCTTGGAATTTTTCTCTTCTCATTTTAAAATTCCCCTCTTGATATTCCATCCAGAACTATGGTGTCAATGATTATCAACATGAGTATCTAGTTAAAACCTACCCTTTGAGTTTATAACTTGCATGTCAAACTGCCAACTTGGCATTGAGCTTTGGATGTCTCAAAGATACCTTACACATACTCACTCTGTCCAAAAATGTACTCTTGATTTTCTGCAAGAAATATGGTCTTCCTTCTACGGTTCTCTGGTTTAGTGAATCACACTGTCTTTCT
The DNA here is from genome assembly GCF_036562045.2 of Rhinolophus sinicus. Taxonomy (NCBI): domain Eukaryota; kingdom Metazoa; phylum Chordata; class Mammalia; order Chiroptera; family Rhinolophidae; genus Rhinolophus; species Rhinolophus sinicus. The sequence goes on from NC_133758.1 coordinate 90,191,830, forward strand.
TTAATGTTCTCAAGCCAAAAACTTGACAGTCATCATCAATAACTGGTACCTTTATCACATCGCAGCCCATCAATCACCAGGTTCTTTCGATTTAACATACTTAATATGTCTCTATTCAATTTAACTCTCTCCATCTCCATTTTTTTCATTTCTAGACCAGGGAACCATCATCTTTCACCTGGACTACTGAAATATTCTTCAAACAGCTCCCACCTTTAAAAAGATCTTCACGTTGCAGGTTAATTGCCTATTTCATCCTACTGTTTAAAATTTCAGTAGCTCCCCGTGCTCTTATGACGATATCCAAAATGATTAATATGGGATACAAAACAACAGAGTTTGGTTCATATAACCTCTCTGGCCTCATCAGTCACCTTGTTCCGTGTTTCTGACAAACTGACTTTTTTCTCCTACACCAGAGCTCTCGTTCATGCTCTGTTATTCCTTATACTGGAATTTTATCCTCAACCCTTTCACCAACTTATCCATTTATGTCCTTCACACTCCATTCCAAAGGTAATTCTCTACACCAGAATACTTTGGATCCTATTTTATATACTTCAGCAGACTACACTTTCCTTTTACAAATGTCATCACAGTTATTTTACATGTGTGCATTCTATTGTTTGATGAATGTCTATCTTCTCAGTTCAACTCTGAATTCACTAATGGATCAGACTATTTTGATTTCGCTTTACTGCTGTGCCTTAAAACCTAACACATGCCTAGCAATGAGTACACATCAATATATTTGTTGTGTAAATAAATTAATGAAAGAGTAAATGAGTAAACACATGTAAAATGTCACTTTTGTCCCTAGACTCTTTTTAGCAGTGGTTGAGTATCTTTTGTTTTGCCACTTAGTAAACATGTTCTTTTAGGCAGTTATATAACCTCCCTAAATCTTAGTTCTGTTATCTATAATTTGAGAACAACTGTAGTATCTATCTCTTTGGTTTAAAGTAAGTGCATCCTTGTAAAGGACATAGAGTAGAAATTTGCAGGCAGTAAGTGCTCAATAAATAATAGCTTTTGTTATTTTTTTATCTCCTCTAAATTGCTTACAATAAAAACTATAATTACAACATTCCACTTTTATTCTTAATTAGCCCAGTAGTTTATTCTTGGTTTAAAAAAAAAGCAAACAAAGAAAGAAAACATTTAGAATAATGTTTGAACTGCAATTCACCTGCCATAGGTGAAAGTTCTCATTATAACGTTTTAATTACTTCTTATACATGTGGGGTGGAAAGGTCACGCTCCAGTTCCTATAGTTTATTCTTTCCAAAAGTTGTTTTTTTTTTGCTCTGGGTGAAGAAATCCTCCTTCAGCAAGGCAATCAGCCTCCAGAAGATCCCTGACTGAGAAACACTTATCTGAAATAAGTGAGAGAGAGGGACTATGGCAGCAGTAAAAATAATGTTGTCCCTTCACCAATCAAAAATCTCCCAGAACAGCAAAGGAAATAAAACAGAAATAAAAACTCTATCATTTACAGAACTAGAATACACATGTAGTCTCAAATAACAATATAAAAGAATGAGGATGCTAAATTAAATAAAAGTAATATTGCATACCAACAGATGTTGAGGAAGAAAACGGATAGAAAAGTTCTCCCAATGTATGTGTCACACTCAGGGGTAGAAGCCAAATAATTGTTTGAAATAATAAGAAGAGAGTCCATAGGACATTGGCAGGACCTTTCCTGGATCAAGTTAGTTCCAGAGAATAAGCAAAGGCAAAAACAATAATTCCTAGGAAGCTACATACTTTTGCATAGTTTCCAGGAAGCAGTCACTTCATGAAGAAGACAGCATGACAAATATTTTGTACAAAGGGTAACACTATGGCTGACAGTTTCTGTTGGTTGAGGACAGTAGACAGCACACCACATATATTTATGTTATAAAGAACTTCATTGTAAACCAGGGAGACTTGCCGCTAGCATGGAAATCATGCATCCACAACTGAACAGTAATCTCCTTCTAAAAGCTTGTCCAGTAAGAATTTACCTCATTTCACAGTAAGTGTTTGTCAGAATAGAATTAGCATTTCAGAGCCCAAATACTCCGAAGTCTACTAAAATCATGGAGGTTATAACCTTCTCAGAAAAAAAAAAAAAAAAAAAAAAAAAAATTTCAGGGCCAGACGACTTCCCTAGTAAACTATCAAAATGTAAGAAATACCAATTCTATACACAACCATCCAGAATATAAAAGCAGAGAAAGCATTTAACAATTTTTAAAAATTTAATTTTTAAATTGACGTAACAATAAATATGACTTTTTGTTCCTATACTATGAATTACAACACACAGATTTGTGTAACTGCCACTACAATCAGTATACATACGAGTTCTATAACCCACCCCAAAATTATCTTGTGCTGTCCCTTTGTAATTGCACTCTCTCTCAAGTCTAACCTCTCTGTAACAACTCTGTTCATCATTACAGTTTTGGCTTTCAGAGAATGTTATGTAAACAGAATCATTACCTATGTAACCTTTGGAGACTGAGTTATTTCCCTCAAAATAATGGTTTTGAGGTTCATCAAAGTTCTGTGCCTCAGTAGTTTATTCCTTTTTATTGATGAATAGTATTATATTGTATGAATTAAGTAGTATTCCTTTATATGGATTCACTACAGTTTTATCATCCATTCATCTGAAGACATTCTGGGTGTTTAGTTTGGGGCAATTATAAAGAGAGCTGATACAAACATTTTTGGACAAGTTGTCCTGTGAACATAAGCGGTGTATTCTCTCAACCTTGGTTCTATTAACATTTAGGGCTGCGCAATTCTTTGATGTTGGGGCTGCCCTGCGCATTGTAGGATGTTTAGGAGCCTCCTGGCTTTTACCCACTAGATGGTAATAGTGCCGTCCTCCCTCTCTGTTGTAACAGCCAAAAATGTGTCCAGACATTAAGAAATACACTCTGGGTTCTTGTGCTCTTTTGAGAACTGCTATTCTAAGGTGAATGCCTAGAGGGAGATTGTTGGGTTATATGGTAAGTGTATTGTTAACTTTATGACAACCAACAACTGTTTTTCATAGTGACCGGCCCATTTTACGTTCCCACCAGCAATGTCTGAGTGATTCAGCTTCTCTGCATCCTTCCAGCATGTGGTGTTGACTATTTTTTTTAACCTAAACCATTCTAATAAGGATTTAGTGGTATCTCATTGTAGTTTCAATTTGCATTTGCCCAAAGTCTAAAGATGTTAAGCATCTTATGTTTATTTGGAGGGAGCAATTGGTGACTATACAATGTTGCTATTGCCCTCTATACCAACAGGGAAGCTACTTAACTAAAATTTGTCATAGTATTATATTCTCCTTGGTTAAATGTTTATTCAAAGTTTTGTTCTTTTTAAGTTAGATTCTTTATGTTCTTGCTGCTGAGTTTTAGTTCTTATATTCTGCATACAAGTCTGTGTCAGATATGATACATGAGATTTTCATGCATTTTCTTCTATTTTGTAATTTGTCTTTTCATTTACTTAATATGTCTTTCATGGAACAAGACTTTTTGTCTATGTATATGTAATCTCCAAAAATTGAGAAAAAAATCTAACTTGTATACCAAGTGAGTGCACAATTATGACATAGTCATTTAATAGATATTAGGGGAAAAGATGGAGTTTTAAAAAAATAGCAGTGCCCTAGAAAAAGTATGGTATAATGTTAAATTTAAATATCTCATGATTCAAAAGTTTATTTGTATGTTTATATTAAATTAAATTGTTTCTGCTTTAAAAGTAAACATAATATAATAAAATATTGATGATGGTTATCTATTTGGTTTCAGTAATGTATATTTCTTTTTATGTTTGCTTTTTAAATTTTATATTATGTCTTACATTTGTAGTTAGTCCAAGCTTTTTAAAAATGTTCTTATGAGAATTCCACAAATTTAACTGCTATAGATAAATTCAAGTTCATTGAACACAAGAAATCAGTCAGACTCATTTTTTAAATACATGTATGTAGAAAAGCTCCCTCCACTTGGATGAAGTTTGATAAATATTAACGGAATTTATGTATGTATGTATGTATGTATGTATTTATTTATTTATTTATTTTTTTTATTTTTTAAGGATGGTGCAGCTCACAGTGGCCCATGTGGGGATCAAATCCACAATCTTGGTTGTTATTAGAACTATGCTCTAACCAACTGAGCTAACCGGCCACACCTGAAATAGTTTTATCTCATATGTTTTCTCACAGGATTTTGTTTCTTATGAAACAACATTTAAGTTTTAATATAAATTATGTTTTAATATGTCATCTTACACATAAACCACTATAGCCCAGGGTGCAAGGAGCATAGTTTTATCTGCAGTAAACAGCATGTATGCCATTTGTTATAGGTGTTCAATAAACTACTTAGAATCCATTTTAAAACGCCATTGTTAAAAACTAAATAATAGGGATTATTAAATTTCAATTGTATTTAAAAAGTGATAACATTTTACTTACACGCTTAATTAATTTTCAGTCATCTTTCAGTGCCAAAGAAACATTTTCTCTGACTGAATGTAGCTCATCTCCTATTATGTCAAAAGACTATTTTAGAACCTGTGGAGTATAGAATAAACCTTTGGGATCACCTATTCTTATGCCTGTGCGACTGGACAGCCTAAGGACTGCTTGCTCCTTTAGAAAACTCTCTCACTGCCCTCTCTCAGTCAGCAACAAATTAAAAGAAAAGATACAAAGGTTGGAGGGAGTAATTGGTGAATATACAATGTTGCTATTGCCCTCTACACCAACAGGGAAGCTGCTTAACTTAAATTTGTCATAGTATTATAAACTATAATGAATTCATTATTCTTCACAACAAAATCCCCTTGTAATCAGGTTAGAGTTGAAAGAATGTGGCTGAATTCTAAATATGAGGCTTTTTTAATGTGGTAGACTTATTGAGGCTTACTATGCATTCCATCACTAGACGTTTCATGCATAGTAAAATATATTTTTCTTTCTTTTTTTTTAGGTATTGGTTCACTCTTTTCTAATTAATTCACATTTAGAGCATCTGACTGATCATAGGAAACGAATTTCTAATTAATTCAACCTGCTAATAGAGAAAACTATTTTTAATTGAAAAAAAAATTTGTTATTTTCAAATCAAAGTGGATCCAGCGCCATCATTTATCACTACATGAAGTTGCCCTCTTCAAGGTCATCAATGACCTCAACATTACTAAATCTAATGTAAGGTTATCAGCCACAATTTTATTTGACTTTTCAGCAGTATTTTGTACTACATCTTCCTTTTTGAACATTGTTTCTCCTTGGCTTCAGTAAACACTACCTTGCCATTGTTTCCATTTACATTGATGCATATTCCTTCCCCATACATTGTGGAGCTCTTTTTTTTTTTTTTTTTTCCCATTCCCTAATTTCTAATTAGAAAAATAGTATGCATCTTCCCTTTTAACTCTGGCAGGTAGTCTTATACTTTCCATAACTTCTTGGTCATTTATACACAAATTATTCTGAAATATATATTTATATTACAACAGTAAAAAAGCATGCACATTAACCAATCAGAAGACAAGCTTAACCAATCAGAATGGAAACTCACTATAAATAAAAGATAAGGCTGGACTACTGAATACTGACAAGCAGCCCTGTCTCCAGACCAGGCCTTTCTTGTAAGCTCTAACCCAACAATCCAATTGTGTACTTCCCAAAAATAGAACCTTCAGAATAAGTGTATCAGATATCTACTGCAGTCTAGCATACCACTCCCAAACTTAGCAGCTTAAAATATTTATGAGTCAATGAGTTTATATAGATCTGGACCAGGCTCAGCTTGTCACAAGTGGTCTTCCTCATGTGTCAGGGCTCACTTGGTCAGTCATCTGGGATTTGGCTGACGTAGTATAGCCTCAGATGAAATAAGTCAAGTTGATTCTACATGTGTTTCACTTCCCTCCAGGAGGTTAGTCCAAGCTTACTCTGATGGTAACAGGGGGATCCAAGAGAGGAACTAGAAATGTACAAACATGTGTTTAAGCCTTTGCCAAATTTGCCACTATCCCAAAACAAGTCATATCACCAAGCCAGAAGGGAAAGTGGGAGGGCACCCCAAAGACCATTAACTGCAGACAGTGATGCAATTTGTTGACCCAATTCTACATGTCAAAGTCACAATCTATGGTCTGCTGCCTACTTCTTCCTCCAATCTAGGCCTCCTGCTATTCCCCAGCTGGTTCACTTTTACCTAGTGAATCATGATATTCTTGACTTTCTGTTTGTCCCAACTGCCTGCATTTAATAAATCACAAAATTCTGTTGATTCTACCTTGTAAATATCTATTTGATTTGTTATGTGTCTTCCATCTACACTTCCACTATTGTGAGATCTCTACCATCTTGTACCAATTATTAAAAGAGTTTTCTAACTGGTCACTTCATCCTCAGACTTGACTCCTGAAATCCACCATTCAAACAGAAACCACATAGATCTTTCTGAAATATAAAGAGGATCAGAAGACATAACAGCTTTAAATAAGCAGTTTCTCATTGCCCTTAACACAAACTTCCATTTCTCATTTTGACTTGTAAGAACTTTCCTGATCTGGCGCCTACACTTCCAGTTTTGTTTCTGGCCACTCTTATTCTTAAGTTCTATGATCCAGCTATGAAGTACTTATCCTGGCCGGGATATACCACACACACTTATTTGTACATAATACTCTTTGGGGCTAGAACACACCGAAGGGATACAGAATATGCCACCCCAAATTATGCCTCTGATTATTTGTCACTGGTTATTTTTAAGAAATAGCAACACAGGAGAAGATCTGAAAACTGAGTAGAAGTTACCTTTTTGTAAGAGACATTTACATTTAGAAGGAAAATCTTCATGTGTGAGATTGTCTCCCTACCAGAACGAAAAGGATGATTTCTAAATCTCTAAAAACACTTACCAATGCAGAAGGTAACAACTCAAATCAGCACAATAGCCTGACCCTTGTTCACTGTGCTTTTCCTGAAAACCTTCCTTAACTTTCCCCATTCAACATATTTTGTCTTTAGCTGGAGATGGTAATATATTTAACATGGTCATTTGGGCCATTTCAGGGAGCTACTCGGTTTTCCTGGGTCTCTTCCATGCATACAGGAGATACACACGTTATTAAATTTCTGTTTGTTTTACGCCTGTCAATCTGTCTTTTTTATTCCATGGGTGTCTCAGGAAAGAACCTAGAAAGGTAGAGAAAAAATTATTTTCCTTCCCCCACAATACGCTTGCATGACTGATGAAGAAAAGAGAATATGATTTGAATTTTGCTTACACAGACAAAAAGTTAACCTAGGATATGAACTTTCCTGAATATAAACAAGAAATAAAATAATTTAACCTACAGATAATTAATGATGTTCTACTATCAATTGCCGTATAACAACATAATACAAAATTAGTGACATAAAACAATTAATTTATTATGCTAATAGATTCCTTGGGCCAGGTGTATGGACAGGACATAGTAGAGATGATTTATTTCTGTTCTGATACCTCAGCTGGAAAGATTCAAATGTATAGGGTCACACACATAGTGGGAGGGAGCCCAGAATTACCTAGAGGCTTTTTCACTCATATAATCTAGTACTCGAGTAGGGAAGAGTATGAAGGCTGAACTCAGCTGGAACTTTTGATGAAAATATTTTTTTATGGATTCTCAACATGGCTTAGGCTTCTCTCACCAGGGCAGCTGGGTTTTGAGAGGGAACATACTAAAGAGAGTTCGTAGAGAGCAATAATTCCAAAAGAACCAGGCAAAAGCTGCATGGTCTTCTTTGACCAAACCTCAGAAGTCACAAAATGGCATTCCCACTACAATACTTTAGTTTTGTAAAAAATTACAAGCCCGCACAAATTCAAAGAAAGGGGCATAGACTCCAAGTCTTACCTGGAGTGAAGTCTATATAACTTGTCATAATTTCAAAACAAAACAAAACAAAACAAAAAAAAGAAACAAAAAAAACAAAAACACATAAAACATAAAGACAAACAAACTTTCAGCAATTAATTTATAAAAATCCATCAAATAAAAACTGGATTTCTTGCCAAATGCCACTAAAATAAATTAAATAAATAAATAAACAACTCCATTCAAATTTTATGTACTTACTGAGTGCTTATTGTAGGTCAAGGAATCTGTATGCCATATTTCTGTCAAAGTGTCAGCTTTATATCACTTCTATCAGGAATCCATCCATCATTATCACCACCTAAGTCTAAGCAAAGTGTCCTGTCTCTCAGTTCTTTTCAGCATCCTTTTCTGTCCCCATAATTTAGCATTAATGGTACTTGCTTTTTCCTCTCTAGACCCTAAGTTCTGCATGACTAAGTCTATTTGATCTACAGTTCAATTCCCTTAGCTAGTAGAGAGGCAAATCACTGTATTTGCAGAAGAACCAGGATTACAACTCAGATTTTAGTGGCATTCCTGCCTTCATTTATTGCTTTCTATAGCTAAAGATCAATAAGCACATTGAGTTTTGACTTTACAGTCTTTTAAATCACCTAAAAAAACAATTAGTTTGCAAATAAGTATACCAAATATAATATAGTTTTATTCTGTTTTGTGCAAATGAGCTGTATTGGCCCAGTTTTGAGGCCCTGACTAGAGGTCAGTCAGTTCTCTTTCTTGAAATGGAATATTATTCAGCCTTAAAAGGAAAGGATATTTTGTCATTTGCAACAACCTGGATGAACCTCGGGACATTATGTTAAGTGAAATTAACCAGACACAGAAAGACAAATACTGTACAATCTCACTTATATGGGCATCTTAAAAAGTCAAAGTCATAGAATAAGAGAGTAGAATGATGGTTGCGAGTTTTATGGGTAAAGAAAATGGAGGAGATGCTGGTAAAAGGTATACATTTTCAGTTATACAATAAATAAGTTCAGGGAATCTAATAAGACTATAGTTAATAATATCATGATGACTATAGTTATTAATACAATACTATATACTTGAAATTTGCTAAGAGAGGAGTTCTTAAGTGTTCTCACCAAACATACAAACATTTTTAAAAAGCTACATTTATAGAGTGCTATTTACATGCGAGGCATAATCAGAGGAACTGGAGAGCACGGCCTTGCCACCCACAGCTTACAGACAACATGAAATGCCTCATTTAATACACTTGACCCAAGCCTTGGTCACCTTATAAATACTCTCATCATCCACAAGCAAAGAAAATATCATGAGGACCATAAAAGTGTTACTACCACTTGTATGAACAAGAGAAAGCTACTAGGAAAAGAAAGTGAAAATCCAATGTCCAAAACACCATATTCATGAAGGAAAATACCTACAATATAATTATGCAATATTTATATGCCTAACAAAGTGATCACAAATCTAGTAATGATCTGACACTGTACAAGTTTATTACAATAATAACTATATTGCCTATGTTGTACATTATATTCTACGCATTTATTGTGCAACTTGCTTTTTTTTAACTGGATGTTTCTACCTCTTCTTTCCTTTCATTGTTAACATCCTGCTCTCCACCCTGCTCGCCTCTGGTGATGATATACAAATGTATCATTCAAAGTTCTGGAGAAGCTTCTTTTTTAGAAGCAACTCAGACTTTCTGAGGAGATAAGGAAGACATCATAGACGAGGTAACATTAAGTTCATCCTTAATAAAAGAACTGTAGACCAGACAAATTAAGGAAACAAAGACGAAGAAATGGATGAGATGCATGTAGGAAGATGCTAAGAAGTGAGAAAGACATAGAGTAACGAATGAGTGCATGAGACTCCATTGAGTTGGAGAATGACAGTGGTTGTGCGAGCTTGAAGCATAGGAAATAAGCACAAAAATGTGAAGCAATAAGATGAAGTCAAACAGGAATAGAGTGATGAAGGTTTCGTATAGTGTGCTATAAAATCTGACCTTCAAATCTCCAAGAACAGGCACAATAATACAATAAATTGAGTTCTTGGGTCATCAGCGAAATCTATGACCATGTGCAGTGGAGAGTTTGGACAAATGACTTCCTCCAATGAATAGAGAAGAAAAGAGCCTGTGATTCATCCCACATTCAAAACTCAGTGTTGTTTATTTAAATTAAGCCTCATCAACATCCATATGATCAGAACTTCATATGTATCTATCTTCATACACATCCACGGCACAATGGGCTGCATTAGGAAATGAACAGAGAATGGTAGTTCATAGTACAGGGTACTGGGTACTGCTGAACAGGAAGTGACTCTGAGTCACCTAAATGCAACTTATTCATTACTTATCCTTTGGAAAATTACTTAGTTTGCTTATTTATACCTTTAAGGGTTTAGTTTAAGATGTGTATTTTTAGACTATTTTTACTGTTGTCTTAATGATCATGTACTATTTAAGAAAAAAATTATTCTGACACCTGTTAAAATATAATAATGACTTTATTCAAGACTATTGAAATATAGGTATTGCAATAGGAGAGAGGAATGGGGCTCCACTCTGAATACAACAAGGATAAGTGGAGATTCGTCACCAAGGGACAGAATGAGAGGGTCAGTCAAATGAACATTACTAAGAGGAGACATAACAGTCAGGGGATTATTACTAAAGTGACCAATTAGGATTCTTGCTAAAGGCAGACAAAGGTCTTACATATCAAAGATGGGGCATGAGGAACTTGATCAGATATCAAGGGAGATCAGATATCAGTTGTAGGGGTATTCTCTCTAAACTGACTTAGCAATATTTTTGCTAAAACTGGGCTATGTAGATCTAGCAAAAATAAAATGAATGTGGAAGTCCAAGGTGTAGGCCTAGTCAAGAAGAGGGCTCAGGAGAGCCTGACTAAAGTTTGGTCAAGGAAAAAGTCTTTGTCAGCACAGTATTTTAAAAAAAGAAAGAAAAAAGATGGATTGGAGTGAACTATAGCAAGGTTTGCTCTGCTTGTCTACAGAGTTGGCAGATAGAATGAGATGGAATTCTAATCTGCTAAAGTACATGTAGTCATTAGGGATTAAAAAGCTTTTAAACATAACACATCTTTGTTTGCCTCTGTGTACTATTCATGATCAAACAAAGAAAATATAGGACACTTCGACCTTTATGCTAAAACTATACAAACATTTTTTTTCCCTTTTCTCCTACATAGTTTTTCTTTTTCTTTTTTGTTTCTAGATCTCATTTTCCAGTTAACAAGAAAAAAAATGCTTTATACAGAAGATAAAAACAATTCTTGTTAAGTAACTGTGACTGCCCGTTAAGTTTCTGGAGGAAACTACATAATTACATCCTTCGTGATATACTCGAATTCAACTTATTAATTCTTGTATGCTACAGGGAATACACTGTCTTGTCTGGGGTCCACAGACCACTTTTAAAGGAAAAAAAAATCAGTCAATTCTAAAAGCAGAAATATATCATGTTATACACCCTCTACAACACAAATTTAGATAAAACCCATGAAGCAGACACAGAGCAGTTACAAAGTCCATATTCAGGATGTTAAATATTATTTATACATTCCTCCATTTCCGGAAAAATTTTAGTTTTTCCTTAAGTTCTTCTTGGTGTACTTTTCCAGGTTAGCTTTTATGTGTCTTTAAAAGAAGTCCCAGAGAGCTACACTGAACAAATAATTACCACAAAACACAATCAGAGGCATAGGGACTTTTGGGCCACTCTTACAAACATAGAAACAGTCTTAAGAAAATAATAAATAACAACAACAAAAATTTAACGCAGTGAAAGATTATATTAATAAATTGAAACAAAAACATTAAATGAACAAACATTAAACATGGCCAAAGTAATTTATGCTTTGCATGTTAGAATTAAGAAAAAATGAATAATAAACTTAGCATCCATGTCAATAATTTAATTAATTATAATAATCTAAAGGAGACCATGAAGAAGTATATAAAGAAGATAAAAGCACATGGATTTTTGCAGAACTTCTCTGTGATGTCTCACCCCTTAGTATTTATCAAAGTATGTAATCCAATTCTGGAGGAAATCCCAACAAAATAAGAATGAAAGGAATCAGAAAACATTTTTGTGCTGATCTACTTGATCCGAATGTTTTATGCCTAGCTGACTGATTAAATTAGTTCCTGGTGTTATTCGAATTTAAAATAATGGCTGAGAAAATTAGAATGAGTCTTAAGTTTATTGACAATTTTGGCAAAGGTCAAAATCTAATCTCAACACGCATTGAGAAGACCAAACCTGTATTTTTTTGAAATCCTTTATTTTTCCTTAGCTCCCATGATATAATGTTCCCCTCATTTTCCTCCTACCTGTAGAGACTTCTTTTTAGTTTCCTTTATCAGATTTTATTCTTTAAATATTGGAGTTCCTCAAGACTATGTTGTAGGCCCTTTGAAGATCAAATGTTCCATTCATGAAATATGTCCTCTAAGTCATGTTTCGATATCTTTCTAAAATCTTATGAGCCACTATCGCTTTCTTGAGTGAGACGTCTTGTGTGTGCCAGCACTATATTCCACTGTCTGCTCAATATATCCACAAGGATATCACAAAGTCCCCTTAAGCCAATGGGTCCACAATTGAACTTATCTAGTCCCTAATAGGTGCTTGAATATGATTTCTTATCTCTGTAAAGCTTGCCATAATTCCATCCAGTTTCACAAAAGATCCTATTTCACTCTGGCTACCAACCTTTCAGTCATCCCTTTTAGAAAATTTGTCATCAAAGCATTTGGTTTCACTTCCTAAATATACTTTGAATTTATCCTCCACCATCTCCTCCACCAATTTTGACCAAGTCACTGTTATCTTTCACCTAAAAGTTGCCAGTCTTCTGATTGACCTAGCTTCATCAGTTTTCTTCCTCTTTCAAACAATTCTTCATGTCATAGCCCAGAGTGGGCTCAGTCTCCTCTAATACTCTCACATTACTTTCAGGAGAAATACCAAAATTCTTAACTCTGCCTATATGGTTCTGCATGGTTCACCTTCTGCTACTCTTTACTGTTTTGTCTTAAACTGTATGCCCATGCTCTCTGTTGCAGCCACATTAAATTGTAGGCAGTGCTTTGAACAACCCACATCCCCTTCCCTCACGTGGCCATGCCCTGATTAGATTTTCTCCTATGTTATCACCTAGGAGTTTTATACTTTTGGATTTTACATTTAGGTCAATGACAAATTTTGAATTAATTTTTGCAGTGTTAATTTTACCAAAAGAATAGAGAAAAAGACCTTCCCAATAGATAATTTGACAAAAACCATGAACTGAATACTAACAAAGAGGAAACAGGCCTATTAGAAAGATACTTATCTGAAAAATAATTACGTCAAAAAACAAAGCATAAAAATACATTTTACCTATGAAATTATTATAATTTCAGAAAAACCAGAAATTCCAATATTGATAAACATGTGGTGAAAGGTACACTCTATGTTACTATTATTTGGAATGTCATTTTTTTTCAGTATCAAAATTCTTAAAATATATACTCCCTTTCACTCAACAATTCTAAGTCTGGAAATCCCTTCTGAATGATTCTACGTGCTGAAATACATACATACCTGAATTTATTTTTGAAAATGGCATTTAAAATAACATATTTGGAAACAGTCTAGATACTCAATGATAAGGAAGTGACTTATTAAATCATCAGATATCCAAAAGGAGAACAACTTATTAAATTATGACATATTTGTATAAAACATATTTTAAAACAAATAAAAATTTAGTCTTTATCTTCAGACAATTTACAGAAATTCCTACACTTATTATAAATACAAAAAGCAGAATGAAAAATCATTTAAACCATATGATTGCATCTATTTAAGCCATCATCACTAAAACCACCACCCATATGAACATCTCTATACTGTACATTTTTTAGGTAAGTACACCAAGCTAGTGTTTGCATTGGATTAGAAAATTAGATGGGGTTTTATTTTTATTCATACAAATTCCAAAAAGAATGAGAGGTACTTTCTTTCTCATAGAAAACAATATATTATAGATCATCATGGACTTGACTTTAGTATGTGGTATTTCTTAGATTCCATCCAAGAGGCCTTTTATTACTAAAAAAAGAGATGGGAACATTAGTTTGTATCAATTATAAAGTGACCAAAATAAGAAAATAATGTTAATTTCAACTTAATAGTGAAGGATCTAGGTTCATTTATCATGGTTTGTATAGATAATAATATTAATAGTTAAAATGTGTTCAGGCTATTGTCCTAAGTTCTTTACATACATTTCTTCGTTAAATCTGCACACAACCCAGAGAAATAGATACTATTATAATCCCCATCTTATCAATGAAGATACTGAGCCACAGAGAAATTAAGTACTTTATACAGGGTTGAAAAACTGGCTGCTGAAATAAATACCTATGATACATTGGAGGCATTCAATTTTCAGAACAAGTACTTCTCTAAACTTTTTAGTTTATATTTCTTTATACATGATGTACTACCAGTTATCAATATCCTTTTTAAACAGGTAAACACTTTTGGATTTATTCCTCCACTGAGTGCCAAAACTAAGACAGCCAACAGATTTTCCTGACTCCTGGTTCTGTACTTTACTCACTAGGCTCTGATGAGCTATATAAGCTCTCTTGCTGACTAAGACAGATCCTACTATAATGCACAGCTGGTATTCAAAAATGTCACTGTTGATTAGATATTTTTAGTCATTTAATTTTTGCTTTATAAGCTAGATTTTAGTTCTCCTTCACAAATGGCACATATTGTTGATGTCTTTTTATTCTGTCCATATTTTTCTTTAGGGCATTCATTATAAGAAACATGGCACATTACTTTTAATAACATATCACCTGCAGAATAAAAAACAATCAGTTAAACAGTGTTATCCAGGAAAAATATTGCTTTGGTTAACTGATCATAAATTTAGTTAATTTTGTAAAATATCTGCTATGGGATTGAAACAAGAAAAACAACAATAACAACAACAACAAAAAAAAAACAACGACACCTAAATTTAAAGCCTAAATATAAATGTAGAATAAAGCATTATAACTTAATAGATCCACATAGAAAAATGTAAACAAACCTCCAAAACTTTACAAGGGAATATTGTTTCTTTCAATGAATATCTGGGTACTTACTATCTATCAAGTGATAGCTGAGAGTTTCACTTGTGGGGATATATGATGCTTTGGGTAAAAGAAGGCACAAATTAGATATTTACATTAATTTTATCAAAAAAAGAAAAAAAATTGCAATTTTAATTCCATAGCCTAAATTCAATATGCATTATACTTTGTACGTAAAAATGACTAAAGAAGTTGAAATAAACTAAATTAAAACTTGTATCTCTTGATCTAAATCTCACTTATTCATATAATGTACATTTGCAAATAAATTGCTTGGTAGAAAATGATTTAAAAAATCAGTAAATTTTCAGAAGATATATGTATAACTGCTATAAAACTACTCTTGGCCAATCATTTTCATTTTTATATATAACCTTGTTATTTTTAAGACTAGAAAAAATACGTATTGTAAATAAGCCAGTGTTAAACCTTGAATATAAAAATCGTATCTTGATATCTGAATAAAATCACTCTATGTATTATCATATATGTATATGTCTTTGTTTCCGTAAGTTACACACACACACACACACACACACACACACACACACATTCAATTTATAATCAATATTATCTATTTTAATGTTCATGATATTACAAAAACCAAGTGAGCGAGGAAATATTATTTTATAAATATGTATATGGAATTCTTGATTTTTTTAAAGGAGGATGAGAGGTCATTAAAAATGGTCTTCGGAGAGAATACCAAACAAGATGAACCTAAGAGGTTCACACCAAGACACATTATAATTAAAATGCCAAAGGTTAAAAACAAAGAGAGAATCTTGAAAGCAGCAAGCAAAAGCAGTTAGTTATCTACAAGAGAGCTCATTTAAACTATCAGCTGATATCTCAACAGAACCTTTGCAGGCCAGAAAGGACTGACACAAAAATATTCAAAGTGATGAAAAGGAAGGACCTACAGCCAAGGTTATTCCACCCAGCAAGACGATCATTTAGAATTGAAGGATAAAGAGCTTCTCAAACAAGAAAAAGCAAAAAGAGTTCACCACTAGCAAACCAGTATTACAAGAAATATTATAAAGCCTTCTTTAAGAACAAAAGAAAAAAAGATAAAAATATGAATAATAAAATGGTAAAAACTACATGCTATCAATAATTATTTTACATGTAAATAGATTAAATGCTCTAATCAAAAGACATAGGGTGGCTGAATGGATAAGAAAACAAGACCCATACATATGATACCTAAAAGAGACCTACTTCAGAGCAAAAGACACACACACACACTGACAGTAAAGAAATGAAAAAAGATATTTCATGCAATTGAAAATGAAAAAAAAGGTGGAGTAGAAATACTTATATCAGACAAAACAGACTTTAAAACGAAGCCTATAACAAAAGAAAAAGAAGGACATTTCAGAATGAAAAAGGAAAACATCCAACAAGAGAATATAACTCTTGCAAACATTTATGTACCCAATGTAGGAACACCTAAATATATAAAGCAAATATTGACCCATGTAAAAGGAGAGATTGATAGAAATACAGCCATAATAGGGAAATTTAACACTCCCTTGACATCAATGGATAATCATCCAGACTGAAAATCAACATGGAGATAGTAGCCTTAAATGACGTATTAGACAAGGTGAATTTAATTGACATTTTAAGAATATTTTACCCAAAGCAGCAGAATATACATTCTTTTCAGGCACACATGGAACATTTTTCATGATAGACCACATGTTAGGTAACAAAACAAGTCTCAAGAGATTTTAAAGATTAAAATCGTATCAAGCATCTTCTCTGACAACAATGATATGAAACTAGAAATCAATTACATAAAGAAAAGAGAAAAACATGCAAATACACAGAAGCTAAATAACATGATACTAAACAATGAATGAGTTAACAATGAGCTCAAGCAACAAATAAAAAAATACCTTGAAACAAATGAAAAGGAAAACACAATGACCCAAATACTATGGGATACATCCAAAGCAGTGCTAAGAGGGAAATTCATAGCAATACAGGCCTACTTCTAGAAACAAGAAAAATTTCAAATAAACAATCTAACCTTACACCTAAAGGAACTACAGAAAGAACAAAGAAATCCCAAAGTCCATGGAAGGAAGGAAATAATAAAGATCACAGTGGAAATAAACAAAATAGAGTCTAAAAAAATACAAAAATCAATGAAACTAAGAGCTGGTTCTTTGAAATAGTAAACAAAATTAACACAGGTTTAACCATATTCATCAAGAATAAAAGAGAGAGGACCCAAATAAATAAAATCAGAAATAAAAGAGAAGTGACAACTGACACCACAAAAATATAAAGGATAATAAGAAAATACTCCAAAAATATATGCCAACAAATTGGACAACCTGAAAGAAATGGGTAAATTCCTAAAAACATAATCTTACAAGACTGAATCAAGAACAGAAAATCTAAACAAACCAATAAGAAATTAAAATCAGTAATCAAAAAACTTGCAACAAATAAAAGTTTTGCACAATATGGCTTCACAGGCAAATTTTACCAAACATTCAAAGAATAATTAACACCTAACCATCTCAAACTTTTCCAAAAAAATATGGAACAGGTGGAGGTCTCCTAAACTCATTTTATGAGGCCAGCATTACTTTGATTGCAAAAGCAGACAAAGACATTTCAAAAAAAGGAAATTACAGACTAATATCCCTGATGAACATAGATGCAAAAATCCTCAATAAAATCTTAGCAAACCAAATTCAGCAATAGATTTAAAAGATCACATACCATGATAAACAGAAATTTATTCTGGGATACAGGTTAGCTCAATATCCAAACTTAATTAATGTGATTCACCACATAGACAAAATGAAGAATAAAAATCATATGATCATATGAACAGTAGAAAAAGCATTTGACAAAATACAGCATCCACTTATAATTAAGAACTCTCAGCAAAGCAGGAATACAGGGAAACCTCAACATAATAAAGGACATATATCACAAACCCAGAGCTAACTCATACTCAATGGGAAAAGGCTAAAAGCATTTTCTTTATGATCGTGAACTAGATAAGGATGTCGACTTTCACCACTTTTATTCAAAAGTGGAAGTCCTAGTTACAACAAACGAACAACAAAAATAATTAAAAGGCATCCAATTTGGAAAGGAAGAAGTAAAACTGTCACTATTTGCAGATGACATAATACTATATATATATATATATATATATATATAGTGAGAACCTGAAAGATACCACCCAAAACTACTAGAACTGATAAATGAATTCAGTAAACTATCAGGATACAAAATTAATATTCAGAAATTGCTTGCATTTTTATACATCAATCACAAACTATCAGAAAGATAAATTAAGAAAACAATTATAATTGTATCAACAAAATTAAATACCTCAAAATAAGTTTAACCAAGGAAGCAAAAGACTTATAATTGGAAATCTATAAGACATTGAAGAAAGAAAATGAAGAAGTTACAAATAAATGGAAGCATATACCATGCTTATGGATAGGAAGAATTAACATTGTTACAATATCCATACCCCCAAAGCAATCTACAGATTCAATGAGATCCCTATCAAAATACCAATGACATTTTTCATGGAACTAGAACAAATAATCCTAAAATATATATGGAACCAAAATAGACCACATAAAGCAATCTTTAAAAAAAAAAAAATGAAGTTATCATGCTACCTGATATCAAAGTATGCTACAAGGTCATAGTAATCAAAATAGCATGATGCAGAATAAAAACAGACACATAGGTAGGTCAATCGAGCAGAGTAGTATACCCAGAAATAAATCAACACTTATGTGGTCAATTAATCTATGACAAAGGAAGTAAGAATATACAATTGGGTAAAGACAGTCTCTTCAATATATTGTGTTGGGAAAACTGGGTAAACACATGCAAAAGAATGAAACTGGATCACTTTCTATTCCAGGTACAAGAATAAACTCAAAATGGATAAAAAACTAAACAGAAGACCACAAACCATTAAATTCCTAGAAGAAAACATGGATAGTAAACTCTTTGACATTGATCTTAGTAATATCTTTTTGGATATGTATCCTGGTGCAAAGGAAACAAAAGAAAAAATAAACTCATGGGACTACATAAAACTAAAGAGTTTTTGCACAGCAAAGGAAACCATCAACAAAATGAAAAGACAACCTCCTGAATGGGCAAATATATTTATTTATGATACATTTGATAAGGTGTATAAAAATTTATAAAAAATTCATACAACTGAATACCAAAATAACAAATTAAGAAATGGGCAGAGGACCTGCATAGACTACTTCAAAGAGGGCACACAGATGGCCAATAGACATGTGAACAGATGCTCAGCATCACTAGTCATCAAGGAAATGCAAATGAAAACCACAATGATACTCACCTCACACCTGTCTGAATGGCCATCATCAATAAATCAACAAATAAGTGTTGGTCAGTAAGTGGAGAAAAGAGAACCTTTGTATACTGATGGTGGGAGTGTAAATTGGGGCAGCCAATTTACAGTATGGAGTTTCTCAAAAAGTTAAAAATAGAACTATGATATGAGCCAGAAATCCCACTTTTGGGTATTTATCGAAAGAAATCCAAAACACTAAGTTGAAAAGACATATTCACTCCTATGTTCATTGCAGCATTATTTACAATAGCCAAGGTAAGGAAGCAACCTAAGTGCCCATCGAAAGACAAATGTATAAAGAAGAAGTGGTACGTATATGCAATGGATTATTACTTGGCCATGAAAAGGAATGAAATCTTGCCATTTGCAACAACCTGGATAGACCTAGAGGGTATTATGCTATGGGAAGTAATTCAGACAAAGAAAGACAAATAGCGTACACTTTTACTTACATGTGGAATCTAAAAAAAACACAAAATAAATGGACAAATGAAACAGAAACAAACTCATAGATACAAAGAAAATTTTGATGGCTCCCAGATGGGAAGGTGGTTAGTGGGATGAGTGAAACATGGAAAAGGATTAAGATGTATAAATTGCCAGTTATAAAAACAGTCATGGGATGTAAAGTACAACATAGGAAATATAGCTAGATTGACAGTGTGGAACAAGAGGGTGGCATGGGAACAGATGTTCTAACTTTACTGAATGCATTGTCTGAATTTTTGTTTCCACTTATACTAGCAAATACCTTTTCATAGAGATTATTGGCTCTGCCAGCTCCCACCCTTAGATAAAGTCACCTACATCAAATTAAATACGTGTGAAGTCTTCCCTTTTAAATCACAGCGAAACCGAGAGAGATCCTAAGGTCATTTCTCTTTAACACAAGTAATTATATATTTCCATTGGCCTGTGACTCCTGCAGGAACCAGGGCAATTCAGTGTGGAAATAAACCTCATCAATTCCCATTTCTGCAGTTTAGTCCAAAAACTATGGGATGGCAACATTTTTTATTTCTTGCTACTGTTAACCAAATGCTATAGAGATTCTGATCTATTTCACCATTTAAATGATCTACTAGGGCCAAAATAAATGGATTAGAGAAATATTCATCAATTGTATTCAGCACCATGACCTAGTCTCACTACACACCCTAGTCAAATGGATTCTTATTCCCTCTGGCTGGGTGGCAGCACATCTTTAAAAATTAGGAGTATTGCCACTTAGTACTTGTTTCAGTTTTATTCCACCCAACACTGAACGTTAAGTAATTAAGAATAAGGTCCTCCAAGCTACAATTGCCCAAGAAATGTTTCATGATGTTACACAGAAAGTGTTAAATTTGATTCATTTTATCTCACAGCATTTTATGTGTTAGTGTTGACTAGTAGAAATATAAGCCACATGTGCAATTTTACATTTCCTAGCAGCCACATTGAAAAAGTAAAATAGATGAAATTAATTTTAATAATTTTTGTTTAACCCAATGTATATGAAGTATTAACATTTCAACATACAATCTATATAAAAATTGTTAAAGATATATTTTACATTCTTTTTCATACTGAGTCTATGAAATCTGATGCTTATTTTTTACCCACAGCACAATTCAATTCAGATAAGCCACATTTCAATTATTCAAAAGCTACATGTGGTTAGTGGCTGCCATGCTAGACAGTGTACATATCTATATACCTATACCTACAATTGTATCTTTATCTATCTATCTATCTATCTATCTATCTATCTATCCATCCATCCATCATTATCTATCATTACCTTAAACCCTCTCTGAAACAGATAACATAAGAGTTTAAAGGAAAAAAAATAGCTAGCATTTTTGATGGAGCTATATATGCATTTATAATTGACTTGCAAATTAACACCATTGCTATTTTTTTCTGTTGTATCATAGCAATTTCTAAGGTACAAAGTCTGATATATGTGTAAGAGAGAAAGTAAAAGTTTTAGAGCTAAAACTACAGTAGCTATTTCTATATGCAAAGGTGAATTACATAATACATAATTTACATACTTAGAAGGTGAATAAATCTTTATACCTGCTTCACTCCTTAGAAAATCTTATTAGAGAGACATAAAAATGAAATTCCAAGTAGATGACTCTTTGTTCAGCTGGGCATAGAAAGTTCTGGATCATGCCCACAGACCCAGCTAAGGCTGGAGTCAGAGAGGGATGGCTTGTTCTACATCAGGAAGCATGTTTGTCAAAGAAACAAAAACTCATAGACACAGACAATAGTTTAATGGTTACCAGAGGGTAAGAGGGGAGAAGGGTGGTAGAAGAGGGTAAAGGGGATCCAATATATATTGTGATGGAAAGAGAACTGACTCTGGGTGGTGGGTGGTAGACACACAACATGATATGTAGATGATGTATTACAGAAATACATACTTGAAACCTATGTAATTTTACTAACCATTGTCACCTCTATTGAATGAAAGAAAGAAAGAGAGAACAAGAGAAAGAGAGAGAAAGGAAGAAAGGAAGGAAAGAAGGAAGGAGGGAAGGAAGGAAGGAAGGAAGGAAGGAAGGAAGGAAGGAAGGAAGGAAGAAAGAAAGAAAGAAAGAAAGAAAGAAAGAAAGAAAGAAAGAAAGAAAGAAAGAAAGAAAGAACATGTTTGTGGTTAGTTTGCTTGGTTAGGGCAAGGGTAAGAAAACTCGCATAGCTCATAAGGGCCGGGGCTAGAGACATGGCAAAGGATAAAATTCATTTTTGCAAAAATATCCAAGGAGATTTAAAGCACCAGATCTCTTAGTCCTATGTTCATTGATCTAATTAATAAAAATAACTTCTCTTACTACTTTTATAAGAAATAAGGTCATTTTTTAAAACTTTCATCTCATATGAGAATGTCTTTACATACTACTTGCCACATGTGTTTCTGTCTTTATCCTCATCCATTTTTCTAGCCTTATTTTTGTTTGAATCTTTCTTTAGTCGAAGAGAACTGTGGAGTTAACAGACACTGATTGCCTTCTACTGCACTGGATTTTTTAAAAATACTAAAATGATAATCTATTACATGAAATGCTATAATTTTTATCTGGTTTCATTGTTGTTTTAAACATAAAAGTTCAGGCAATTCTTCATTTAGACAGAAATAAAATATTTTCATAAAAAAACAGCAATAAGCATATTGTTGCCATTGCTTTGTAACTTTTTGCTGAGGATCAGACTGAGTTTTAGCAGTAGGCAAAGCAGCTCAAGCTCAGGGCTACCTCAGAGCCTCACAGATACCTCTTACTGCATCCCTTTCCTTTATTTGGTTTTAATTCCAACTCTCTGTTATCACTACCTTTAACTCCACTTTTAACATGGGAACTATAAAGAAGCAATAGTAAAAAACAAAACAAAACAAAATGAAAAAAACAAAGCTACTATTTGCTATTTCTCCAGGCTGGGTTCCCGGTTCCCACTTTCCCTGTGATGACCTAGCAACTATAAGAGAAGTCTTTGAAAACAGGCAAAGGTGGCCAACTGTATAAAAAAGTAAGTAGATTTCAGAGGGATCTTGCTGGGTTTTACAGCACATTTGTGCTGATTGGGATTTGAGCCTTCTTCCTAGTCCCTTATCTTGGAAGGTTTGGTGGCATGTAGGATTTACTTTGGTTATTGATCCACTTCTTGAGAAATAACACCAATTACAGCAAAAACACAGCCGTTGGCAAAGAAACGCAAACTAGCTCTGTGAGATTAAGAGATAACTTAGGTTAGAACCTGAAGTGGAAACCACACTTTCCAGGAACAACACAAGGGGGAAATAAAAACAATATGAGAACTTTGTTTTTGTTTTAATCTAAAATTAGAAGAAAATTAAGCTTCACTTATACGTAATAGTGAAGTGACATTTTGCACGTAATTTACTAATAAATATGAATATACTCATATTAAGGATACAAACTCAAAAAATTTTAACAGATAGGTATGTGGCCAAAATGTTTGGAAACCATTGGTCTTAAGGTTAACCTTCTAACTGATTCTGATGCTTATTATGTACCACAAAAACTGCTGAATTGTTATTAGATTGGGAAAATTCAAGACCAGTCCAGTGAAATAGGTAGAATATATCCAAATTTTCAAAGATGTGAACAGATGAATAGAAATAGCTTTTTAGGACTGCATAAGCCCAGTTTGGGCTGAAGACTTTTCTCAAATATAAGTAATCGAATTAAGAGTTGTTTACTATTTTCCGGTGCACATATAACTATGTCATCTAAATCATTAGCAACTTGTTGGCTTTATAAATGTAAGTCAATATAAAACTTGGAGCAATAATTAAAGAGACACAAAGATCCAGAAATGATAAGCAATGTAGTCTCACTGAAATCAAGTATTAATCTTTTTTTAATAGTTCATTTGCTTTTCTCTCTGTATTCAAGATATCTTTACCTTTTCTCACTTGCTAAGCTTGTGAAAAAGGCATTTTGTTTCTGATTATAGAAAGTTCTTATAATTCCTTCTACTTGTATTATTAGATAAAATTCACTGATGGCATACTTGGGAGAGCCAGGGTCTTCATCAATAAGCAGCTCACTTCCTATAGAGGTGATATTTTGCTAATCTCTTGGGTGGGGGACATCTAAACACCTTGTAAGAAGTATGACCTCTGATTTTTCTTCTGTGAGATTCAGACACTGGAAAAGATAATTGACTCAAAGTGCCATGTATCATGAAAAACTAATATAATTAGTGATAAAATTCTAGTTTTGAAAAAGAATCAAAAGCAACCAAAACACTCCTTTGTTTTTCTTTTTATGAAAGGAAACTGTACATGTGGCAATGCAAAATAGTATACAAGGACTTAACATGAAACATTGTTTACTGTGTTTTTTTAAGTTTTATAATGATAATTATATAATACTATGTATATTCTTTTATAGCTTGATGTTTTCAATGGACCACTAGATTTCTAAGGTTTATCCCTGGTGCTGTGTGAACCTGTTGGTCATTCTTTCACTGCTGAATAGTATTTCATTGTATTAGTATAGGACAATTTATTTAGCTATTCTTCCTGTCAGTGGATATTTTGGTGGTTTACAGATTGTTTTGCTATTAATAGCAATGCTACCAGGAACATTCCTGCCCGTGCTTTTTGTTCACATATGTAACTTTTAGATTACAACCCACAATAAGGCAGTTTACCTTTTAACACAGATTACATACATGGGCACACATACCACTAAAATTGAAACAAGTTTACACAATCTTTACCTTTACTAATTAAAAGTCACTCTCATATTTTCTATTCTATTATATGCATTATAGTTATATGTATTATTTCATAGCCTATTTTGTTTTCTCAATTTAAAAGATTATTGCAAGACCATTAAAATTGAAACCCATATTTTAAAAAGACAGCACTAGGTTATATAGCTGGTTGTACAATTACTCAGTTTTAAAATATGCACTTCTTCAATTTTATAAGATGATAACAATTATTTTCAAACTATGATTGAAACAAATTAAATTTCAACCAGTACCATACAACAAATTCATACTGTTCCACATTCTAGAGACACTTGGTATTATAAGACTTTTTTTCTTTTTTCAACCAATATAGATAACATAAAATAGTATCTCATTTTTATTTTGATTGCCCTGATTAAAGAGAAGTTGAAGATGATTTCATCTTTTCATCTTTGAAGTGCTATTTCGATTCTTAATGTGATTTCTAGTAACATTGCTTTACATATTGATTTGCAAGGAAGTTTGATATACACTTGGTACTAATTGTATCCTAATTATATATATGTCCACTGTCTTTTTTCAGTTTTGGTTTGCTTTTCACATTCTTTATTGTGTCTTTTAGCAAAACTAAATAAATAAATAAGTAAGTAAATAAATAAATAAATAAATAAATAAATAAATAAATAGCATATGAATTACTCCAGACACGGAAAGGGCGGCTCTTGGTTCCGTACTCAATGCCATAAAACCAGTAATTAAAATAACATATTGAAACATGAGCAGTATTGCTCTGGACCCTATCTTCAAAACCACCAGAATACTGCTTCTCTATTATTCGCAATTATATTTTGTTCTCTGCTTAATTTTTATGTCTTCCTGCTTCACATTTAATTTTCTTTCTTACCCTTTCATTATTATAGTATCCTGTTCTTTTATTTTTATAATTTATCCGATATCTCAGTATATATTAGATATATCGCTTTTTTTTTCCTGTTCCCTACATTATATGTTTCATTCAGAGTCAAATTATGTGGATATTGTTTTGAGTAATGTTTATTTTCCTAATGTACTTATAGATCCTTGATTGTTTGTTTATATTTACAACCAAAACCTGCGCATTTGTTTTGGACTTCCCAAGCTGTTGGGTATGTAGGTCTATTCAGGGCTGGATCTCTCCCATGAAGGGAGATTCTCACTAGGATCTGTGTATTGGGTACGATGAGACTTAATTATTAGTAAATTTCTCTTTAGGGTAACAGGCATGGCATTCTCTGTAAGGCTGCAAAATCCAGCTTTCATATTTGTGTGTGAATGTGTGAGTGTGTATATCAGGGTGGGCAGAAGGGGAGTGTTGCTTTCCTAGCTTCTGAAGTTGTCATATACAGACCTACTTCTTACTCTGAGCCTTCTCAAAATCAATGAATTTAAGCCTAGGGCCTCTTTGAAGTTCTGCCGGACAAATTATAATAGCTTCTTTAGGAGATGCCACTACATCTCCACCCAGCTCATCTTCAATCCATACCCTAACACTTGCAATCTTCCAGAAAATTGCAGAATACAAAAATTGTATTCTTTTGTCATTTTCCTCTCTTCCTCTGCCATGGGTATTTTTATGTATTTATGATAACTTTAATGTTTATTTTAGTTTTAACTCAAGGGGGACATGAAGCAAATGTATGAGCCTGGTCTGTCATCAAGAACTAGATGACACATGAGTCACATAGCTTTATCTTTTCTTTATCAGTGGTTAATTAGTACACAATTGTGTTAGCTTGAAATGTGGGAAGGAATGGGAAGTAATTTCATGGGAGACTCATTTATTCATTCAGCAAATACTAAGCATCTTGCAGAACTTGGTTGAAAAAGAGCAGCAGAGTAGAAAGAGAACCCGGAGAAAGTTATGTCAGATTTATCAGGTAAGGGATAACTTCAGGAGTTGCTATGGTTAAACGATCCATTGCTATGAAGTATATAAACCAGGTAAGGAAGGATTCTAAAATGATGCTGTTCTAGCATATTAATCTGAGGGATCACATCAGGCTGTGTGGGTCCAGGTTTGTCCACATTTACATCCTCTAAATTTTCTCTGTCAACTCAAATGCAATCTTTCACAATATGATGCCACAGGTTAATTTGTGATTTAAACCAAAAACAAACAAAAACAAAAACAAAAAAAACCAAGCTGAACCCTTTCAAATTGAAAGTATTTCTCTATAACTCTATATCCAAACATTGCAAATCTTGTGTATTTCACTTTTTCAGTTTTACCTCCTTTAAAATGCTGGAACTATAAAATATCCCTGTGACTCTTAAATTCAATGACTCAATAACAAAATGAAGTTTAAATACTGATTTCACTGTAGTATAGAGCGTTAAAAAATGAATGAGAGCAGGCCACTTACAAACAAGATTTTATGATGATATAGTGAAAACCTTTGTGGTCCCTTTGTTACTTTCATACTGTATTTTTAGGACAGTGCATGTCTTTTGCTGATCTCTGAACCTCAGTACCATTCCATGCGCAAAATAATGAACTCAAGAAGTTATACTAATGCTATTTAAACTTCCACTGAACTGGACATAATAGAATATAATTTTCTTCCAAATCTCAATTATAAATCCCCAGAATATCCCCAATAATCAGCTCAAGCTACGATAAGGAAGTGCTAAGAACATTTATCACATAAATTTGAACTTCCAAGAGTTATCTTGAACCGTTTCACTGTCACACAGGTATCCAAGCAAAGGTCAAGCTCTCATTAAAGCTTATCTAAAACTAGAGTTATATGTTATGGTTTATTGCCTCAAGTACCAATTAACAGAATTAAAGAAATGAAAAACCAGTGATTCATACCTTTGCAGGCAAACCCTCATACTTCAGCATAAAGCTAAAATATTAATTGTCATTTTAGTCATGTAGTATTTTATTAGGTACTTAACTCTGTAGGTTTTTACCAGTAGATATATAACATTCATTTTTAACAAAATGCAAGGGAGATTTGGGGAACATTTACTCAAAAGCTAATAAAGTAAAATCTTAGAGGTATTTTCTAACCAGCAACTTAAACATGAATATCAATTATTAATGAGGTTGAAATGCTTAATAATAGGGGCCTGGAAAGAGGCTATAAAGAATTGCTAAAATATCACCATGACATCAAGGGTGATTGTCTTCTTAGGAGGCATACAAAAAACAATAAAAAAAACGCATAATTGCACACTATAGCATTCACACATTTTGCCTCCGAGGCTGTTGATGGTGGAGAGAAGTGAAAAAGAGGATGTTTAAGACCAGGAGGAAGTGTACAGAAGTGTTCTTGCCTCATTGCATTACTATTATTTTGTATTATCTGGAATTAGTCTCACCTTTGCTGTAGATAAATGCTAACCCAATAGTACTAATAATTGCCTTCAAACACTCGCAGGCATACTTTACAGATATATCAGGTTCATAGTCAGCATCTGTTCTGTATTATCAGGGACCTTGAACCAGTATGTACCTCCCAGCAGGTTAAACTCCTTATGCTCCTGGAGATCTCGAGACTCTGCATCCCACTCTCATCATTATCTGTCACATTTGAAACTAAAAACATTCTCCATGTCTGCCACTAGAAAATGAAAGCTGTCCCTCCAAATATGGAACATCATGTAGTAACTAAATCTGCAGATGAATTCAGAGGTAAAATTTAAAGAAAAATTCCCTGTGAACAGCAAGCAAACAAGGTTGAGGAAGAACTACTCTTGATAATTGAGTCTCCTTGAGATGTGCATATATAAAGATGAGTTATTGCGTTGTTGCTGTAATTTATGGGGCAGCTGAAGTCACAAACCTCAGAACTTTCAATGACTGAGACACTATTGCCCATTTTTGAAAATCCAGCTTTGTAAAGACCTTGGTTGGCATTGTCACTAGCTTAAAATCTAGTGTACTCATCTGTTTTAGTGAGGGATCCATAGTTAAGAGTTGATGTCTTCTGTCTATTGCTTTATACAAAAGGAATATTTTGTTACAATAATTAGCTCACCTATAACTGTCTTGTTCAACTGCTTCTTAGTCTATGTCTTTCCTTTCCCACCATCCTTTCTGTAGGCAAGCACAATGAACTCACTCTGGGCTAAGTTGAGCTAAATAAGGTTACCCAAAAAGTATCCAGTATCTTTTCTGTAGGGATTAACAAACTCATTTCCTCAGTGTGCAGACCACATATTTTGTCTGAATACTTACAGGCATACCTTACCTGTAATGGATTTCATGTACTCTGTAAAAATCCAGCATTTTATCCATATTATCAAATGACCTCTAAATTTTCGGAGAACACTAGGCTTCTCTACTGTGAAACAGAATGGCTGATTTGTGCCAACTGACTTCTTCAGTTGTGAGATTCATTGAGTGAAACAGCATTGTAGTTTAAACAGAATACCATGGTATAAATATAAATGATGAAAAGAACACCACACTTTTATCCAAAAGTCTGGGATTCACGTACTCCCTTCGACACTAATTGGTTCTAAGTTCAATAATCTTTTTCCTCATCTGTAAAATAGGAATAATAGTTCCTGTCAACATAACAGAAATATTATTAGAATCAAGCAAAGTCTTTTTAAAAACTAAAAAAAAAAAAAAAAATGATGATGATGATGATGATGATGATGACGACGATGAAGTGTTCCATTGAGTCACTGCCTCAAAAAATGTTTTGTTGCTATTGTGATTGTTCTTGTTTTCCACCCTAATTTCCATGGGGGGAAAAATCAGGGAAGAGACTAATAAATTCAATTGGGTTAACCTAAAAACAAAAAATGCTGCTACCAATGCCTTCTCTCACTTTGAGACTATACTAATTTCCAGGATTTTATCCTCATTTCCTCTTTAATTTCTCATTTGAAAATCCCTGCTTTCGAACCACGACTTTCTCTACTTCATCCTCATTCTTACTTTCATGCTCACAAAACTTACTGTTGAGCCTCTTTAAAATCTCTCAATCCTTGGGTTTCTAAACGAATGATTCCAAAGTACCATCTTTGGATTCGCTTGCACCTGCATCTATCAGAAACACTACCTCACTCCCTTGGCCTGCCACTATTCCCTCAGCTAGTCTCTCTTCCGAGGACAAATCAATGTCCTGTTTTTTCTTATTCCCCTTCCCAAGCATTGCTAGAGAAATTGCTCAAAGATGATGTCTGACTCTGTTACATACTTAGGTTCTCTAACTCATCTGTGTCTTTAAAGTTCTTTCACAGTAATCCTTTGCTTCATTTCTATCAGCCACCACATACATTCAGTTCAGAGGTTATTCCAAACTTTTATCATTCTCGTTGATCAACACCAAGCCATTGTCTTGAGCAAATGATCTAGCTTCTTCTTACATCATGAAGATGGAGGCACCAAATACAAACGTTCTCCAATTCCCTTCCTACCCACTCTTAGTAAAGGGTCTCAGATTCTTTACTCCTGCCTTCGAAGTACAGAAACCATCCTTTTGAGGGATAGGCCTTTCAGCCATGCTCATTATGACAACCCTTTCTTCACTCTCTAGCTCCCTGGTCTGTCAAGTTTTCTGTTCTTGTGTCTCTAACTTCTTTCTTTTCATTGACTTCCTCTTCTCAGTCAAAAAACTTCTTCAAATAAATATTAGCTCAGACTTGCCTCCTGTCAAGTTGCTGACTCCTCACTTTTTTTTCCTTATTAACATCCTGCGAGAGAATGTGTTGTAACTGGGAATGTTGGGGGGGTCTGTAGAGATTGTTTCACTTTTAATGTCGCTTCATTGCCCCCTTGTTTCTTTTACTTCTCTCAGGGCTCACTCATTTTTTCGCATATTTCAATTATATTATATTATAATATATATATGTATATAATATTTAGTATATAATTATTAGTATAAAAATAAATATAATAAATATAATAATATATTATATATTAGTATATAATTAAAATATTATATTGTATTATATTACCCTGTTTCCCAGAAAATAAGACTTAGCTGGACAATCAGCTTTAATGCGTCTTTTGGAGCAAAAATTAATGTAAGACCAGGTATTATATTATACTATATTATATTATATTAAGACTTGGTCTTATATTATACCAAAACAAGACTGGGTCTTAGATTAATTTTTGCTCCAAAAGACACATTAGAGCTGATTGTCCAGTTAGGTTTTATTTTCAGGGAAACACAGTATATTATATATATATATATATATATATATATATATATATATATATATATATATAGAGAGAGAGAGAGAGAGAGAGAGAGAGAGAGAGAGCCAAAAAATGTATAAACATTTTAAGATAGGAAAAAAACTGTATTAAAATTACTCTGAATGGTAACTACTTTGAGTACCTCTTATAATTGCAGAAGTCAAATGTGACTTGTATTCATCTTTTTTTATTGGTATATATTGAATATTACTATTTTAATACAGATTTTTCCTTTCTTAAAATGTGTATACATTTTTTGGCACCCTCTGTATATATACTAGTATATGAGTAGCTTTAAATTCTTGATAGTGTGAATATCAGTTGTATTTTTTTTTATGTTAATACCATTACCTGGATTGCTGTAAACATCTCAAATTCAGAATGTCCCAAAGTAAAATTTTGGATGCTCTCTCATGACTTTATCTCTTTCATACCATTTTGTTTAACACTTTATAAATTAAGCTTCATTCTTTTTCATCGGAACCATCTAATTGCTGAATTCATAAACACACTTCAAGATGCAACTCTAAAGTCATTTCTTCATTAATCAATCAGTTCATTTATAATTATATTCAATTACTCAACTCTTACATACTCAACTTCTATAATAACATGGAACATGTACTGCTACTAAACAATGGAAACACAGAAGTGAATCAAATAGATACATTTCCCTGGCCTTAGGAGCTTTGTTGAAGTCAACTTTGAACTTCCTATTTATGAATAAATCCCTCCCGCTTGAAGTTTTTCATGAAGTATTCTGTAGTCCCATATTATAACAATTACAACACTTAAAAATTTACATGGTTATTTTTATGGCTTCCATATATCAGCTGGGCTCCTTGAAGATAAGAACTGGTTTTATTATATATATAGGTATATCTAAATAGATGTATGGTATTATTGCTTTTATTTTTTTCCCCAGTACATGAATAGTATAATTACTTCTCCTTTGTTGATTGTTGCCTAAGTAAAGTAAATGTGGAGTCTGGGGAACCAACATACAATTAGGGACCCAAATATTTGAGTACTTGCTCCGAAGAACTGTGCTTCCATAGGTTGGTTCTCTTGTAAACAGTTACCCTTCTCAGAATTTGATATATTTATTTCATATTTCTGCTTACTATATAAGGGCTAGGAAAGAGGAAAATAAAATAGTTAAATAGATTTCTTCAATTTAAGATTATTAAATTACAAAAATTTGGTTAAAATACTGTGGATATCAAATTGTATATCGTTTGATTAGCCCAATATCTTGAAAATTTCTTAACATTTTGAATTTTCTTTGGGGCACAATCTGAGAGAAAAATGTGGAACTACATTTAGCTTAACTCTAGAGTATAATTAAAAGAATTAACTTTGGGCTGTGAAGACACAAGAATGAAGAAATTGCCTCAGAACTCAATATTAAAGAGAAAGCTCTTATTGGGAGGTATATGCAATTTTCTCTTGTTTTGGAAAGAAGAGGCAAAGACAAAGACAATGAAAGACCTCATCAGTGATAGTTATTGAAGAAAATGTCAATAAAATAAACCTGGTGTTATATTGAAAGATGCTAAACCCATCTGTAACTTAAATTCCCCATCTGTATATGATAGATGCAGCTCACCCAATTACCAACAGCATCTCACTATAGTAAGTGATAGCTAAGTAAGTGATAGCTAAGTACTTAGTGATAGCTAATAAAATATTCGTTAAATGTTTTAATAATTTTAATGATTGTCCTGTGCTTTCTATTTTCTCTATGAGAAGCAAATAAAAACAATACTGCATTATAACAACTTTATAGACTCTTTCTTCAAATTGCTATCCAAATCACAATATTTTTCAAATCAAAATAGTAAAATGTTTGATTAAAATGTTAAATGTTTGAATTATATCTAGCACTTGTCAATTGATAAATATTCATGTTTTACAATTAAATGATTTCATAAAACAGAGAACAGACATAGATATACCTATATAAACTGTTTATATGACCATGATGACATATATTTAATAGTCTGTATAGGAGAAAAATGGAAAACTAAGCAGTTTTAAAATAGGATATTTTACCTTGTTAAGAAATCTCGCATTAGATTTATCCCCTTTACTTTGTAATATTTAATCTCCCACATCACTGCCAGATAGAATATGAATAGTAGTAAATGTATAACTCCAGGGCAGTAGCTACTTGCAGCTTAAGTAGACTCTATTATGTCTAATGGATCTGTCTCAGCTTTCTTTGTTTGAAATCCAAATATGAACTTTTTTTGTCTACATAAAAATGGAGGAGGAGAAAAATAAAAGAGGAAGGAGCAGAAGAAATGAGAGAGGGCAGGGAAGGAGAAGGAAGCCAACTGTCTCTTCCAGATAGTAGTCCTCCAAGAATTTACAGCATATTGGGTCTCTTTTTCTCTGTTGTTCTTTACCTTCCTTTCATGTTCTAAGTCTCTTCATATTCCCTTAAAGTTATTCCAATAATCCACATTCCTCTTACAGTGCGGTGCTTACAACAAAAAAGATTTGAGGAATAGAGCTCTCTCTGTAAATTTTTAAATTTTCTTTATCATTTACTCTCTTTTTTCTAATGTTGGGAGGCGGGGTTCAAGGTTCTACGCTGAGTCTTTTCTCTTCTCACAATATGGTCTCTTCCTGGGAAATCGCACCCATTTTCCTGATGACATTTGTGTGGATAACTCCAAAATTTACATCAATTGTACTGATACCTGCCTTCTGCTCAAAATTTTGATTTCAGGTCATCTGACACCTCAAACCATAAAAGTGGACTGAATGTGTTGTATGTCCTTCCGAGTATTTTCTCTTGTTTTGGTTTTAACTTCTCATAATGCAAATGTAATCAATATCTTAATCTCTTCTTACTTTGCACAATCAAGTGGAATGTTCGGTAGTTTCCATCTCTGTGCCATATTTGTCTTTCTTATTTATTTATCCTCAGTCTATCCTTGGAGCCTCCCAACTGGTTTTCATGCCTCCACCCAAAATTTCACACAGTTTGAATCAATCTTCTAAAGTTACTTTCATAACATCTCAACCTTCTTCAAAATATGTTTTTCAATTTACAGTAAGGTCAATATAGCTTTCACTTATTTACATAACATTTGTCTACAAATTATAGTTCCAGCTTTGTCTTAGACTACCTAAGAAGAACACAGGTAATAATGGTAATAATAATAACAACTCATTTACTGAAAACCAGGCATAATATCAGTATATTTCATATATATAGTACCTTAATTAAATCTTCATCACAAACCTGCCATGTAGGTTTTACAGCTGATATATTTTTTTTAGTTGAGGCATGGAGAGACTAAGAAATATTTCCATTGTTGAGTGGAAATGACAGATAAGAACCAAGGTTCTTCTGAAACCCATAACCATTCTCTTTTCCTTATATCATATTGTCTCTCAAAATGTATTTTAACCCCTAGAAATATTGTACTTTAATTCAGATTTCACTGATACATATGTGCTAAACAACACATGTTTGATGTTTTCACAACTATCCTGTTAAAATTTCCATGTATTCTATAATTCAGACTTTCTAGACTATAGTGTAAACTTTGATAAGTTGATCCTTTTGCTCATGATTCTCTCACTTAGAGAAAATCTGACCATCCTTTCAGGCTTAACCCAAATAACAATTCCTCATGAAAATTACTGAAATCAAACTAGTTGAAATTAATGGCTTTTTCTTTGGTTATCCATTGCACAGTATCTGTACCTCTATTAGTAAACAAAATGCATTTGAAGTTTCAATATTCTACTTGTTCCATGCATGACAGCGGCCCTATCTTCTTCATCCTTCTAGCCTCTGGCAAATATTTTTTGATATAATACATGCTCAACAAATAACTGGTGAACAAATTTTCAAAAATTGTATTTACAATCAGGTAAACTCTAAGAAAAGCCTGTTTAAATAGGAATAGGTGTCTTTTTATTATTCAACACACAATGCAGGCTAATGAAGCCCCAAGGGAATACTCTAGCAATCTGAGATTTCTTTTATAAGATTTCTTTTAAAACCATAATCCTATGTTCTAGAGTCCAAGAGCTTGTGATCTCTATTTACTAATTCACTTCCTTGGGGTCAATGGAGAGCAAGACACAGCACTTATTTCTTTCATCTTCCTTCTCTTAGCCTTGGCTTTGAAAATCTAAAGTAATCAAGGAGAAAATGACTATCAACAATGTCAAAGTTTCCTAATTAATTTATTGGGAAACACATTGTCAATGCCCAGCAGCGCACATTCTTTTAGAATCCATATATTTGAATAATCGTAAGAAATGAGCAGAACTTTGAAAATACTGGCTTTCCAGACCCAATTCGGGTTCACTGTGCAGGACATAGACATAATTTTGAAAAATAATTCCACCAATTTTCAGGAAAAGAAAATAAGTTTGATGGCTTAAAATATCAAACTTTATCAACAAATCAAACATTACACCGTCTTTTTCTTAAATGTCTTCATTTGCTTCTAAGACAAAGATTTTTATAGTAGGCAGAAAGAATAGGGCCCAGGGGAGAGAGCAAATGGAAGGGAAGCAGAAAGAGTGAGAAAACAAAGGACGGAGGAGATATCATTCTTCAGAAAAAGTGCAGTTACCAAACCAGCCAGAGCTAGATTTCAGTGGCAGAGAACAGATCCAGGATGCCATCTTGCCCCTCAAGGTGAACTTTAGCGAATTATAACAAATGAGAATATTATTAGCATTGGGGGCAGGGACAATGTCTACCCCCTGTGCCACCATGACAGGTCCGACAAGAGCCAAATAAGGACAAGAGAATCCCACCTCCTAAAGGGAAGGAGTGGTCAGTGAGGACCTGCCTGGGAATGCCTATAACACCACCCCTAAATTTCAAATATTTTTCACCCTCATTTTGAGGGTAATAAATTCCTAAGCCCCTTGGTTCTTTGGTGCAGTTGCTCTTCTTCTGGTCTGCCTGCTCCCACCATTTTGGGAGCACACGACCCTCTTTTCTTTTAATAAATTCACCACTTGCTCATCTCATTCAGTGTGTCCTTGAATTCTTTCCTGTGATAACACCAAAGACCCATTTTTCCAGCAACAAGGTTGCAACACAGGGTGTAGATTAATGCAGTTTTCCTTAATGTAAAATGTGAGGAAATTGATGTCACATCATAGCAACAACTGAAAGGCACCTTTCTACCTAAATGACACGATTGCGTTGACAAATATTATCATACATGAAAACATTCTTTTTTTCTCAAGGTTTGACTAATTCTTGTTCATTATTTTATTATCCGGAGGCATAGCCTAACATCTCTCAGTAGGAAGCAATAGGGCAAGTTTAGAATGTAATAATGGAGTTCCTGCCATTTCTTTTCCTCCACAGGAAGAAATGCTTGCCAAATCCTGCTCTCCTGAAAAGACTGTCACGGAAGGCTGGCAAATCAGAGCTCTGTCAGAAACAGAAACGCAGCTGCAAGTATTATGTTTGGCCAAGGCCTTCTTTCTGTTTCTGTTTCCTACATTCAGGACCTTTTTTGCTGAATAGTGCTGGTAAATTAGCATGTGGAGACAGTGTGCTGGATTTGGGGCATGTGCCTTCAGGGCTCGGAGCCACAGCCTTCAGAAGTCATACTGTGTGGGCCATTAAACAAATGACAAAGAAAAAAGAAAACAGTCCTCCTTAGCATAAATATCCCATGATTGATGATAGTCTTCTTTATTTCTTCCTGCCCAGAGTGTTTGCAAATCTGCTCAGAGTCAAATACTGGCTATAACACAAATCCCTGGGGAAAACATTTCATATTTCACACAGTAGTTAAGTCAGTTCTCAGAAGTACATTTTCTTCTCTCTTGTGCATGAAGCAGTAGCTGCCCCGTGGCCCCCAGCATTATCCTTTACTTATTTGGATGCTAGCTATGAAGCCACAGTCTTTCCCCTCACCCTTATTTTCTAAATAATTGAATAGATTGAATAAGTGACATGATTGAGTAATATAAAGGAAGATGTATCTGGTCAGGATGCAGTGGCAGAATCTTAACTTTGTTTTCTTTTTGGGTAAATCACGGGGATTAAGTTTCTAATGATGGGCCCGCAATTCCATATGCATGGGCCATCTTACTTCCTCTCCAAAACAAGAGCCTCTCCAGCAAGAAGTCTACACGGTGTGGAGGTTGGCCCGCCCCTTGGTGTAGTGTGAGCAGAACTGAGTTCCTGTTCCCCTTCTTCTATAATTCCCAGCACATTCGGTGGATTACATCCTGTTTATGCATCTTGCAGCCTCCCAGAGCCCTGTTTCTTTACAGTACTTACTCCTGCTGCTAAAAGGAAAATAGGGTCTGACAATCCTCTGGCTGCCAAAGCTGCCAACCTCTGAATGAGCACATCCTGCTTGCAGGATTCAAGCTGATCCCCGTGATCCCTGAATCCAACAAGCGTTCAAAAGAATTCTGGGCGCCTCAAAGGGCAAAATTGCTATTCGTTTAGGTTTTAAGGACAAACAAGAGCTTCCGTCACCTATGAGCTGATGCTCTCCTGCCTGCCGATCATCCGCGGCTGCTGCTGAACCAGCGCAAACGGCAGATGAACCGGAAGCCCCCCCCCCCATCTGCCCCCGACTCTGGATCTCCTTCTGCCTGACACACTTCAGCTCAGATACAATAATGAGGCCATTGAATTTCCCTCTGCAGCTGGGAGCTGACTGTAAATGCTAAAGTTAAGTTGTTGGAATGACTGTGTCAGGGGACTTGCAAATGAATATGCTGTCATTCCAACATAACCCAATTTACCCTGCATTCATAGTGAATGGTTTTAGACAGTTTAAAGCCCTACTATGATGTTTGGCAAAAACATCTTTCGAACCTATTCTCAGAGGGAAATTGACAACTGAGATGACAGCTTAGAAAGGAACAAAGGACTCACAATGGTATAGTATTAATATATGTAATGACACTTTTTGTAGAAGGATTTAAATATGTTAAAAAGTGAATGGTTTCACAATATCCACAAGAGATAGGTGGTGAATATTCTTCAAGTTAAAAAATAATGAAATAATTATTGTAATTTTTGTTGTTGTTGTTCTGTAATTCTCTTACTATTATACATATAAAAGGAAGGAAATGTCTCACTCGAAGCAAATGATAAATTAAAATAAATTTTTATGAAGTTTATAAATCAGTGTATTTGAACAGTGTTCTAGAACTAAGGGCCAAAATGAATGCAGCATATTTGCTATATTCCACTTAGGAATATTCTAAATAGATGTGAAGTCCCCATTAAAAGTATTTAACATACATTTTGATACATTGAAAATTGTCAGGAACATATATATTGAGCTTAGTATTCATAAATTGATTTGGATACAATTTTGGTGAAATTTTTCTAGAAACAGAGATTCTCAGTGGCTTTATATGTTTCAATTACAGTAGAAGTGCATCGTATAAGAGTTCCATGATAGATAGCATAACTATCAGAAGTTGATTATATCTTCTTCCAGTTAGCATCTGAGATCTAGGTTGTATGATAATATGGATATGCAGTTAATTGAAAAAAGGGATAATTAACCAGGATTTTATCACACAGGTGAAAATTTTTAAAATAGAAAGACATTGATTTCCCCCGCCCCCTGCAATAATGTGTAGTCTTGGAGACTTACTAGTAAATGCTGTATATTGGGAGAGGCAATACCAACAAATTAATCACTAGCTCCAATACCCACCATGTGCTCCCTTCCATCTCTCTTTAATTTGACTTAGTGGAGATACAGTTTATCTCTCCTCCACTCTGTGTCGACTGGGACAGCTTAAAGGCTGCGGGCTAGAATTACTTATTCACTCACATTTATGGTGCTTGATTCTGGTTGTCTTCAATGATCTTGGTTGGGCTGTTAGCTACTTCTTCCAGCACAATGGCTGGGTTCTAAGGATGAGGGTCCTGAGAATGAGAGAACCAGGTAAGAGACACGTCACCTTTTATGGTCTAACTTTGGAAGTCATGCAACATCAATTCCAGCAATTCCAGCATCAATTCCAGCAGTCAAAAAGGCCCATGTTCAAAGTGAAGGTAGACTGTACCTCTATATGGAGAGTTGCAAAGTCCTAGAAGAGCACGTGATAATAAAAAAATAAAAAAAACTTCTTGCGGCCATTTTTTGAAAATGCCAGTATCCAATAGTATACAAGAATATCTTTATAGTGATATTAAATATGAAATAAGTACATTAAATATTTATATTACATCTTTGCTATTTACTGGTGAATGTACTCCTGCATTCTATTCTCTGAGTCCTACTAGTGGCAACCAAATAAAACAAATAAATAAATAAAACAAAAACCCTAGACATTCTATAAACCAGTTTGTTTTCTAGCACTAGGAGGTTTTGTATAATTTATACACTATACAGAATTTGTTTCTTCTTTACCTATCCGTGGCTTATTTTAGATTATTGTATTACACTATAAAAATGGGTAAATTATGCGATAAAAATCATAACACAGAGGTAAAAGTATATTTTGATTACTTGAGACATTTCTGACTATGGTCATAAAATGTAATCTGGAATTTGGTTCATAAGAAAAATTTTGAATAACAGATTTTTAACTTCTAGACAGGATTGGTGGTGGTGGTAGTGGATGGGGAATGGAAAGGAGCATTGATACATTTTTTTTAATTAAGAAATTTGTTTTGCTTTCCTTTCAAACACAACCAATTCCAAACTGAGAGTCCACTTAATGTATACCATCTCAACATAGCTGGCATTTTTGGAGAGCAGATGGGTCTGCAATGACTTGTGCCTTTAGATGGTTTCTTGCACAGATAAACCAGAGCTGCATTAGATGTCACAGGTATTTTCACTATGACATCTACTTAAATGACTATTTAAAT
Organism: Rhinolophus sinicus; assembly: GCF_036562045.2. Lineage (NCBI taxonomy): Eukaryota > Metazoa > Chordata > Mammalia > Chiroptera > Rhinolophidae > Rhinolophus > Rhinolophus sinicus. The sequence goes on from NC_133758.1 coordinate 90,231,598, forward strand.
GACCAGTTTTTTTTTTCCTCCTCATATACTGTTTAACCAAAGTCATAATAGGCTATTATGTATAACACTAATGTTTGAAAACAAGCTAAAAATTAACAAAATATTCAGGATAATTTTAATGAAATCACAAATTGTATTTTGTCATCCAAATTCTTTTATAAAACATCAAATTATCTGTAATATCTCATACAAAAGAGATAAAAGGAGTTATAATTATGTCCAATTTTGTTTTAATATATAAGATTCAAGACTGTTCATATTTATGATGTTATTTGAGGCGTTCTTACAAAGAACTAAAACTTTTTAATTTCTCACTTACAAATAAAACACAAAATATATTAAAATCATTTTAGAACATAATATAATTCTAAAAAGATCTTAAAATCATTATTTTATTTTGTACAGTAAATTTCAATCTACTTTTAATCCCCAAAGTAAACCTGAGATAAAATATAATTTTTAGCATCTAGGTTTACAAATCGGACTTTTTCTTACAATGATTAAATAAATTAAGCAATGTATCAGCTTTTAAATGAAAGACTAATTATCTTTATATATGTTTGTTATTATAGATGCAATTAAATAAAATTTATATACAATAATACGTTTACCTAAAAATTACACATTTTGCTTGTAATTATTTCTCTTCCCTTCATTAGGCATCATATATGAAAAGTGCAATTTTTTATTCAATTTTTAAAAGGTAGTCCATGGAATTATCTGTAGTGTTAAAGAACTTATAAGAAAAGAACATTTGGAAACTACTTGAGAATAAATACTAGAAATCCTTTGATTTAAAGAAAGAACTGTTTCTGCAAATGCATTGGTAGGTTAAGTTTGTAAACATTTGTAAACTACATAAACAAGAAAAATTTTCCTTCTCTGTCAATTCAAACTGAGAAAGTTAGCCATTTACTTTTCAGGTCCTATTTGTCCAGGAATACTGGAAAGTTGTTCACATTAGACAAGTGTTTCTCATCAGAGGCTGTACCATCCCCCAGCAGACATTTGGAGACGTCTATTGTTTTATTTTGTTTTGGTTGGCACAACACTTAGAAAGCACTATTGGCATTTAGTTGGGGCAGGGTTTACATGTGTCTGAGGATGTTGATATCCTCTAAGTCTTCTTTTCCTCCTTAGCAAAGTCTTTCAGAACAACACATTTTTCTAGATGTCATCTGACTTTCTAAGTGATCCCCAGGTAACAGACATTCATAACAGTGAAGTATCTGTTTATGCTTAACCTGAATCTAAGACCTTAATAGCAGGTTGCTATGTCTACACAAAGTAGTTCTACATAGCTTTAATTATATTATGCCATTCATATTTACTAGCATTTATGAAAGAAAAATTGGGTATTTTGTTTCACTTAAAACTTTACTAGGAATTCTTTATCATGTCAACCATGTCAGAAAAATCTGATTTCTGAGTGTGAGGCTCTTTTTGCCATTAGAGGCATCAAAGCTATGCACTTGGATCAGTCTATATTCACAACTTTCATGTTCACGGTAAATCTCTTCAGAGGTGTATAACATGTGACTTCCTCTTCTAATATAATCTGCACCAAGTATATTTTATATTCCTTTAATCCTTCTTCATTAGTATTGAGGGAAGTGTATATTTTCTTAATTATGTGTATAGGTGAGTTATATTATCTTCAAATTTCATTTCACTTTTGGAAAATGGATATAAATAGAACATTTATGATAGAAGAAGGCATTGGGTGTAATCAAAGTTCAAAGCCAATTCTCCCCAAACAGCACCCCAAGCCCATCTAGGAATTGATTCCAGGTCCATGTAGGCCTCTAAATAGTCCAACATTCTATGTAGATTTCAAGATTTAAGAAGGGCTTTGGTATAGCCAGAACTTTTATGCAAGCTGTTGCAAACTCAATGCCTAGAGGGTCAAGGAGTTAATATAAATGAAGCTGGTCAGCTATAAAACAATAAGGAATGGAGGGGATAATGGCAAGTTTAATAAAGTATATTTTATGTAAAGAAGGCAAGAACTACTTGTTCCCAGCTACCATCGCCTTGGAGGAATAAGAATCCAGTGCTGCCATCAGTTATTTTTTTAAGTAATGCAGAACATACAGATAAACAGGTAAAATTTCCTAAATTTTAATACATTGTACATGACAAACAACCACAAACTTGTTTATAAACTGTGCATGAGGCTGCCAGTTTGCAACCTATGTCGTAAATTTTTAGTGGAAAGAAACAACATCTGGTATGAAGTCCTGGACCACGGTATTTACCCACAAAATTTATTTTCAGTCAACTATGTTTTTCACTTAGAGTTAAAGCAAAATATTTATCGCATAGGTATGAAAATATCAGAATAATGCTGCAGTAACTGTTATAATGTTTTACAGATTATTTGTCATACAGGATTGAAAAACCATGGCAAAACGAGGTTTTCAGGTTTTAAGGTACTGTGATTTTAAAACTCTTTTTAACTCATGTTCGTTAATTTTACCTTTTACCACTAAAGCTTTTGCGAATCAATTAACTCACACATAGGCTGTACATAATGAACTATCCTAAACAGTTTTTGTCTTATCACTCTACAAGTTACATATTATGATTTCCTTTTTTGCATTTTGAATGTGTGTACTTTATACATTCAAAATATCATTAAAATAGAAATGAACTTACAACTGTGTATAGGAGCTTAATGTAAGAAAAGAGGATACATAGCTTCAACTCCTTTGTTCAGTTTTTCCACTTTCCTTCTAGAAATTGTTTCTGTCAATTTTAATTTTCATTGAGGTGAGTGGGAAAAGAATGTAAGGAGACAACCACCTACAACTGCGCATAGCAATAGAAGATTAGCAAATGTTTTCAGCAGGTCTAAGTTTCATTGAACCTGTCTGGAATGGTATGGGGACAAATAAAATAGCATTTCTGAAAAAGTAGTAAGAGACATCATGCTGTTTTAAGTTCAGAAATTGAAAACTAACTCAGAAAGGACCCCAAATTAGCTGTATAAAGGTGGTACAAGTAAAATGCCATAAAAAACAGATGAACCTGAGACTATACCTAGCACAAAGATGTCAGGCAAGAATAGCTTTTATAAAAAAGAGGAAAGTTAATATAAAATAGGTCAATTGTCACAAATACACTTCAATGGTTATTTTGCAAAGGCACACATTAGCAGTTCCATTGAAGCTATTTATCAGGGATGCCTCCTGGTAGGGTTGAATGTATAATGATCACCAATGAAAACAATTTTTTCATCTCAGAATTAGATTAACCAATCACAGTTTAGTTGATTCTAGACTTTAGTGTCCACAAATATGAAAACGTATTTTTAGACAAAATAAAATATCTCCCCTCTGGAAAAATATTGGACTAGACAAAAATACTTCAGGGTACATTGGTGAAAAAATGAGTAAAAGTGACATTTTTCATTTGCAAATGAAAATGAGCCCTTGATGCTATTTTTGATGGCCTGTAACAAGGATTTCCTGCAGAAATTTGCAAAATAGTGTTTGTAGTGGAAAGCCTCGACAATACAAAAATATCAACTGGATTACTTATTCACAGGAAGGCTTTTTTTTTTATTGGGAAATGTTGGGGTACAGTGTGTTTTTTTCAGGACCCATCAGCTCCAAGTCAAGTCGTTGTCCTTCAGTCTAGCTGTGGAGGGCGCAGCTCACTGGCCTATGTGGGAATAGAACTGGCAACCCTGTCGTTAAGAACTCCCGCTCTAACCAACTGAGCCATTCGGCTGTCCTCAGGAAGGCTCTTTTTAGACAGAAATGTTATTGCCATTAAGAATGAGACTATTTTGACCACTGACTATATGACAAGTACCATAATATCTCCCTTGTATCTGCAGTTTCAGTTACCCGTGGTCGACTGCAGTCCAAAAATATTAAACAGGAGATTCCAGAGATACACAATTTATAACTTTTCATTGGTGCACTGTTCTAAGATGAAATCATCCGCTATCCTTCTCTATCCTGCCCGGGGCCTGAATCATCCCTTTTTTCAGCATATCCACACTGCAGACTCTACCCACCCATTAGTCACTTGCAGCCATATTGGTTATCAGATCAACTGTCACAATATTACAGTGCTTGTTCAAGAAATGCTTATTTTACTTAATAATGGCCCCAAAGCACAAGAGTAGTGACGCTGGCAATTAAAACATGCCAAAGAGAAGCCACATGGTGCTTCCTTTAAGTGAAAAGGTGGAAGTTCTCTACTTAACAAAGAATAAAAAAATCTATATGTTAAAATTGCTAAGATCTACATTAAGAAAGAATCTTCTATTCATGAAATTGTGAAGAAGGAAAAAGAAATTCATGCTAGCTTTTGCTGTCATACTAATTTTGTTAGTTTTGCTGTCAAAATGCATAAGTTATAGCCACAGAGTATGATAAGCATTTCGATAAATGAAAAAGCCATTAAACTTTATCATAGGTATGTATGTGTAGGAGCAGAAAACATAGGGTTCAGTACTATCCATGGTTTAAGGCATCCACAGGGGTCTTGGAACATATCATCCACGGATAAGGGGGGATGACTGTCCTCTAATTGGATTACGAATAAGTCCCCAAAGTAAAAGAAACCATGGTTTAAAAAAAATGGATTGGTTGAGCAGAAATAGTTTTTGCAGGAGGCCTGAGTATGGGATAAAAAGCAATCATTTCAGTCATACCGAAAGCCATTCTTGTTGATGTTGTTTTTACAATGTATATGTATGTGTATAAGTGTAGGTGTATGTGTGTCGTATATATAGTCACTATATTAAAATACTGAACATAAGATTATGTTTATGAATTTACTTAACAAAGTCACTACTATATTAAATTCAATGTAGACAAATTTATATCAAACACACTTTAAAAAATCTTATTATTGTTTATATTTTAAAAGGTGAGTAAATGTGATAAAAATAATGCCTCCTAACAATACTGACATAAAAGTGAAATTAATTTAATTAAACTTTTATTTAAAAGGCTTAATTTCATAAATCCTGGTGCACTTGGTGGATATTTGGGAAGGCTGCATTGCACTCTTACTCAAACCAATAGGTAATGTCTAAAATGATATCATTACAGCCATGCATAATACGTACTCTTAAAATTTACCTTACTTCTTTGATAATAAATGTGATATTCATATAGCAAAGGCTTTATCTATTTCCTAAAAGTAAATGCTTTTCTGTTACATATAAAACTTATAGAAGACTTAGACCTTGATTAAAACTAAACTTCAAACATTTATAGGAAAAAGCATAAAGCCAAACGTTTTCTTAGTAGCAAACCAAATTAAAATATTTTCATTTGGATTTACCATAAATTATACAAGATCTGTAAAACAAAGGTAGCTGAGGAAGGTAGCTTCTTTTTTTTAATTCCAGACAATTTGGAAAATATTTGAGATACTCAATAAACCCAAAATATGGCCAAGTTCATCCATCCCTAAAATTAATTAAGAGATAGTTTCAATCCTTTTATTTGAATTAACATCCTCTTTAGCTTTCACTATATTTCCCCTTTCTCAAAGAAATTCATAAAAGTCCTCATGACTGCAAATGAAATATATATAATTGCATTTTTTCTTCCTTATTTACCTCTCATCATTAGTGGGAATACCCTTGGATTGCAATTCTGAGGGCATCCAATTGTGGGTCTAGCAAGCCTTACTCTACTGTCAGTTTGCTCAGTCTAGCAAAACACTGATTTTTTAACAGGGAGCCTTACAGGAAGCAATCCAATATTCTATTAGACAATGAATACAGGCAGTCAAGTGGGTAGGAAGGAGTCCTTCACTCCATTTTAATGTATATTCATGAAGAAAGAGTTCTGTTTGTTTCTGTTAGAATGTTTGCCTGTGGATATATTTAAAGGGTGAACCATCAGGGGAATCTTATATTTACAAGGGAAGGGTGGGAAAAGTAGAAAAGAGAGGAGCCGGCCCAGTGGCTCAGGCGGTTAGAGCTCCATACTCCTAACTCCGAAGGCTGCCAGTTCGATTCCCACATGGGCCAGTGGGCTCTCAACCACAGCTGCCAGTTCGATTCCTTGAGTCCCACAAGGGATGGTGGGCAGCGCCCCCGGCAACTAAAAATTGAACTCGGCACCTTGACTGAGCTCCCGGATGGCTCAGTTGGTTGGAGCGTGTCCTCTCAACCACAAGGTTGCTGGTTCGACTCCCACAAGGGATGGTGGGCTGTGCCCCCTGCAACTAGCAACAGCAACTGGACCTGGAGCTGAGCTGCGCCCTCCACAACTAAGATTGAAAGGACAACAATTTGACTTGGAAAAAAGTCCTGGAAGTACACACTGTTACCCAATAAAGTCCTGTTCCCCTTCCCCAATAAAAACATTTTTTAAAAAATTTAAAAAGTAGAAAAGAGAACTCAAAGGAGGATAACTAGTATAAAAGAAAAAATAGGTAAGTGGCACTGGAATTTTGTTGTTGTTTTTCCCTATTTAAAAATTCTGTTCAGCTAGCCTATAATTGAAGCTTATCCCAACTCCATGAACATTGACGCCACAAATCAGCCAAGTTAGCTCAACAAAACAGGCTTTCCTACCATATCCCTAGGTGTCTCTCTCTCTTTTTTTTTTTTCCCAGTTGAATCTTAAGGGAATAATGTTCAGCTATTCCCTGGAATCTTCAAATTATTTCAACTCAAACCGAGGAAATGCAGAACAAAGTAATCAGGTAAAAAATTTATCAAAGAATGAAGTGGTTTAGAGTAGAAAAAAAAATGAACTGCGTTTTTTAAATCCAAATATGTTGGGTACAGATGTTAAAAACCAAAATTAAACTGAATAAACTTCAAATATTTTATTGGCTGTATTCAACAAATCGTCAATGAAGCAGCATCCATTGTAGCAGACAAAAAAGAGCTCTGAGGAGCTGTACTAAATTTAAGACTTACAAGCAGAAGGGAGGGGGAATGAGGAAGTTATACTGAGCAAAAAAAAGCTCACTTAAAAAAACCAAGATATTTAGTGACAAAAGAAATAACCTATGTATGCAACATTTCATTTCCCTAGAACCAAAATCTTCTCTTTCTTAACTCTTGAAAAGGTCAGAGGATGGAAAAGGGTATTATATAAAGGTCACTTTTTGGTCACTTTATTGATCAGACTTTTATACTCATTTCTCTTCCTAGCAGTCCTTCTATTTTTGCTGAAAAAGTATGAAAACATAAATTTACCACTGCACAGCTTTCTGATATCTTCCTTGTTTACCTATGGAGATTGGTCTACCAAAGAACAAGATATTTCAATTATGTTTATAAATTGGTTTATATTTATGTTAGAAATGGTGAATATCTACAGGCAATCAATCGTCTCTACATACGCTATTCAGCATCTAGTGTTTCTATCAATAAGTTCAACATTGAGTTGTAAAGTATTTTGAATATTATCTCATAGAATAATATTGGTAGTTCTTGATAAATACTTGTTCTCAATAACCTTAGTAGCGGTAACAGTATGGGCATATTGATTTTGTTACTATTTTATGTCAGGAGGAGTCAGTAAAATATTATTTATTTGCTTTCTTCAGAAGAGCACCTTCAATTCTGAATACAATTTTGTATTCTTTACATTGAACAATTAATAAAATATGGCAAACACAATTTTAGAAATTGATTTAACATATCATTTGAAAGAGATTCAAGACTTTTTTATGTTGGATCATTCTTGAAGGAATGGTCTTTATTATAGGAATGCTAATTCAGGATTTGGTTTAAAATATTATTCATTGTTCACTGTTCATTGATAAAACTTGAACTATAAACACAGTTTCCCTCTGCAAAGAGCACCGAGAAGCTGTGCAAAATGAAAGATCTTTATAAGCAGAAGAGAGCAGGAATAAGGAAATTATACTGGGCAAAAATGTGATGTCAAAATCATTAGCACATAAGAAAGGGTTCTTCACATATACATAATCAATTAAATTACAACTAAATTTTAATATTTTGTTTCAAACTAATGTTTAAAAACTTGTTGAATTATAAGAAACTCAAAACCTATTAGCAAGAAAAAATAAATAGTAAAATAATTATTCATCCGTAGGAATCCTTGGAATCTAGTCTCAGATGATAAGGAGACCTTCCTTTTCAACACTGGGGTGTGACCAGGAAGACACAGGGTACCCAAAACACAGAATTCTGAGAGTGCAACTTTTGATTAGCATGGCAAAACTGGAAAGGTGACATCATTAGACAAAAATAGCAAAAATTCCTTAGGTTACGCAGACTTTAACTTATGGTTACAGAGGAGCATCAGTGGGTAGATAGCACTTCAGATATCCCTTCACAATTTAATATGTTCGTCTCATTCCAGCTTTCTTAGGATTTGCTAACAGGCTACTTCCCAATGCTGCTCTCCAACAGGTGCAGGCTCTTATCACAAAGCCAACTCATTTGCACCAGCTTATGGCTCTGCATGGAGTACAGTAACTGTGTCAGTAGTGCTTTTGCTTATCAAATTTACATTTCAAAGTGACTAAATTGTTTTCAAAGTGTTTCTCAGTGTGGAGTCTTTTGCAATCTTGGCTTGAGGTTTAAAATGCCTGGTATCTACAGGGGAAAAAAAAAAAGCTATGTATTCTTGACATTCAATAAAGCACAAAAGAAAAATAAAATTGCTCCCAAATAGGGCAAAATTACAAGTAGTGTTTCTACAGATACATGTGGCTTATGTTACTTTTAATATTTATAACAAAATTGAATTAAATGCTAGACGTTGAAGGAATTTCAGATGACATCTATGTCAATGCATTCTCCTCATATCATAAATGAATACACTGCATTCCAGAGGGCTTAAGACATTAGTAAAATGATACAGTTTGGAGTCAGATATGTCTCGGTTTAATCCCTGTCACTTAAACTGTAGGAATGCTAAGCCTCTGTTTCATGAGCTGTTAAAGAGTAAATCAAATAACTTACTCAGTTATGAATAAACTAAGGAATAAACTAAGGAAGGAAATCCAGTGGCAAGAACTTGAGGAACAGCAGTGACAGACCAGAGAAGATATGAGGTGATGGGATAGTTATATTCCTCACCGAAGGAAGTGGGAGGCACACAACAGGAAACATTATAATATCTATTGCCAGTGTGTCAGCCTGACCTTTCCTAAGCCATAGAAATGGTCCTGGAGGTATTTGTTTGACTCTGTAATTCATTCCTCTCCCTTCTGCATGCTTCTGTATGTCCTAGAGTGCTGGCTGGCTGGCATGGACCACAGCAACATGTTCCTGTACCTTCTACTGTTCTATTGGGTCCTAGTAGCTAATTTATCCCCTTGTCATCTCAAGCCAAGACTGGTAACAGATAGGCTGTACTATCCTCTGCGCCCACCCCATCCCCACACCTTTGTAAATAATTTCTGAGTAAATAAATAAATCTTCCTTGAATTATTCAATTTCAAGAGTCTGTGTGTTTCTGCCTGGGATGCTGACTTATACATTACCTGATGAGAGAGTCCCACTGCAGCTTCCTGGAGGTATGAAACAGCTCAAATGGACATGACTACAAATTGTCCCTCTGGTTTCTATTCAGACCAATATTATGGGGCATATCATTCTGCTTATGTTTTCCAACCAGGTTCTTGGGGCAACTCTCTGACCTGGACTAGCTGCAAGGTCATGGGTCCATACATATTGGATTCCTGGAGTGTAGCAACAGTGCCAGTCTTGAGAGAGCCTGAGGTTTATTGAAAAAAAAATTATTTGTAAGCATGAATAAAATAAATGTAATTTAGTGCTAATGGGCTTCTTAAGAAATTCTATTAAGAAATTTCATTTCCTCTATTATAATCTATTATACTGGAAAAATACATTTTTTCAGTTTCTAATTATATCTATAAGGGCAAGGTCAAAAATGTAGATTGGATTCAATAGCTCATTCAATATCTATGTTCACAAAATATCAATCAATAGAATGATCTCAACATAGAGAAATGTCTCTAGAGATACTTCCAGTTCTCTCTGCTGTTCAAAGATATGAAAAATGACATGGAATTGATAATAGATAAAGTTTTGGAAGACAATATTGAGAGGAATTGTTAGTATACATGAATTAACACTGAGTTCCTTTGTAATAATAAAGAAGGACTAAAATTCAGAAGACCTAATTTAGTGAAAGTAATGACAAACTCTTTAATTTCTAAAAATTGACTAACAAATACAAATATAAAATAAAATAAACAAAAATAAAAAGTATAATATACAAATATACGTCAAAATATTAAAAATTTTAAATATATTTAAAAATACAAAGTTCTATATGAAATTTTAGACTGCTCTACTCAGATTTTATCTGAAATAGCATGTTCATTTCTCAGTGGCACATTCTGAGAGGAAAAGTAAAGACCAGAGTTAAAGGAAATACACTTAGAAATGATTGAAAGTGTTCTGCATTATTAAAACAATGTCAAACTACAAAAACTTATTAACTAAAGTATTGACTGGAAGGGTAGCCTACTGAGACAAAGGAAACCCATTCTGTTGTGCCAATGGACTCAGACCAATGGGCAGAATTATAAAGAGTCATGATTTCAGTTTAGTGTAGTAAAAACAACAATTAAAGATGCCCAACAACATATTAGTTCAACTCCCAGAACAGTAACTGAATGAATGGTCTGGAAGAGAATAAACTAGTATCAGAAGTTCTGAGCCTTCTAGGGGCTAGCTCTATTAAAGAAAAATATCAGATCTGTCCAATTATAAACTAAATGCTTGTTCTTCAGGGTAAGATGAGGTATAAATGGATGTGCACATTATATTTTTTCTCACCAGCATAGGTAATATTTTGTATTTAATACCACATGCCTAATATTCTTCTATATCTATTACATTCATATCTCTTCTTGGTCCTATATAATTTGTTCATTTTCATCTTAAATCTGTAGAGTTCTTCGCCTTTGCATTCAATTGGTAAATTTATCTATTTCACAGTTGCCAAATACAAAAACACTGCACTTTTGACAACCTATGCATTTCTATTCAGCTTAATTTGAAAAACAAACCAACAAAAAAACCCTAAACTAAGATTTTACTTTGTGGTACTCTTGTACATCATGATTTTTTTATTTTTTTTTTAATCCAGGAAAACAACGGATACATTGGTCAAGTTTTATAAACTTGTGAATAATACATTTATATAAGCTTATTATGAAAACTATACAATTAAGATCAATGTACCCCTATTTACCCATTATTTTTGTGGGGAAAGTTATTATAAAACAATTTCATAAAATGCTTGCTGAAAAGAAATATGTGTTTCATTCAATATCATCATACAGTGGGTTTGATCTGAAGTCCCTTCTCTCAGCTCCTAACATATTCAGCCTTTAAAGCCCCTTCCCCATCACTGTTTTCAATTATGCCAACATCTTCTCTAAGATTCTATTAATTGGTAGGCTTCAGGCTAGTGAAAGACCTCTGTCTACCTATTCAGTATTCTAACAGAACCGAGGCACACCAAAAATTCAAACTAATACTGTAGTATGAAAGGATGAAATTTAAACCAATATTAAATTTTTCTATGGACCAAATGATCTATATAATTTTATTAATCTTCTTTGAAGAAATAAACAAAGATACTGAATTAATTGAGAATGAATATCTTTTTCTGTATTCCTTTACAGAATACTTTTTCTGATTACCTATAATTCTCATTTTTTAAATAATAGTAGTTTTAACATTACACTTCACAAACCAGATTCTAACTTTAAAAAAATAACTAATTGAGTAATTAAAGTGGCAAAAGAAAATATGGAGCAGATACTATGATAGTGCATTGGGATTAGTTTCAAGTTCATTTTGATAGAATAAAGCGTTGGTTTATAACCTGATTAGGGTTTTTAGTAGGATTTTAGACTTTGTAAAACTCTCAAAATCCTTGAATTCTTTTGAAAAAAATGCACATGGATACAGTAAAAAAAAAAAAAAAAAAAAAAAAGAAGAAAAAAAACAAAAACAAGTAGCATAGTATGTTTGCTGTTAAACTGCCCACACTATTTTCCCCTTGGAGTTTGAAAACTACATCTAATCAAATTTACTTAAAAAGAAAAAAACACTGGAAAAGGTGTTTCATCAGAAACTTGAGTAGGAAAGAAATCTACTAATGCATAAAAAAGCGCTAATATTTTCCAAAATAATTCTACTACACATGCCATAGTTTTTTTCTGTCACATAAACATGGATGAAAGAGCAATCCACCTCTTAGGTAAGGAATAAATATGGTCACACAGACATGCATACTCTCTTTAGCTTTCCTCTCATAATATATAATAGTTCATGGAAGCAGGAAGATTTTTGCTATAAGCAGAATCCTAAATAAAGTACTTTTCCTTCCTGATACAGTGAGTGTTGCAGAATGCCAAGAATCACTCGTTGACTCCTCTTCTCCTCTGTTTTCTTTTCATCTTCCCAGGGAAATAGAGATGTTGGGCAAGGAGGAAATTATTAGTTTATCATATATCCAATGATACTATCTAGTGGCTAAACTCTTGAACATCAAACAGAACTAGGGAGAATGAAAAGATTAATAAAGCTGGGCAGGATGACTTTGTTGATATTTAATACCCTTTCTCTCATGGATTATAAGCCTCTGGCTCCAAGTTTGAATTTCTCAAAGTCTAATGCTAAACCTTGGTTCAGCCCTAAATATCATGAAAGTAATGGATGAGATATATAACTACATCTAGTCTTTCTTGTGGAGCTCTTCTGCTTTAGATGCTCTCAGTCAGTGTATTTTGGACTGTTTCGAGTAGAAGCAAAGCCTTTATGCTGACATATCCAGATACCTATCCAGATCCCACAGTGAGCAATAGCACCCATTCATGGGATGACTGACTCAGAAAATGAATCCTGCTTTCAACTCATTAACAGACCTCAGATAATTGAAATTTTAACCTCATAAAAGCAGCCTTGTCTTCTAAGCAACTAAGTTAAATGATCACTGATTTTACAAATTTACACGTGATCTTTCCAAACCGGAATAATAACATTCAAGTTCATTGTAGGATATTTGATATCCAAGGACCCATTTTGGTGGTAGCCAGGATCTTTGTATTCATTTGCAAATTGAACAGTTAGAAAATCGGCATCTTATATACAGATAATTGAAAATTCATAAGGATCAAAGCACACATATTGAGAATATTTTGGTGAACAGAGATAAGCAAGCAATGTAATTTTTGTGTCTGCATATTAATTTCCTCAAACAATTGCATCTCTCATGCTTGCCTTAGTTTCGAACAGATTTTGATAAAGCATCTTCATTTAATAGTATTCGATCATGCTAAATTAAACATATTTAGCTTTTTAGCTTTTCCTTTTCTTGATAATAGAATAATGCTCACTTAAGATTTCTTTTTTTTTCCCTTAAGACAGTTTCAAAGGCCCATGGGGCCTAGGTTCCCGATCACCTACTTAAAAACTACAAATCACAGGGAAATCTCCTAAATATTGCTGAATCAAGTTACTTTCTCAATCTGAAACTCCACTGATCCATTCTGAGATGCTTTCTTATAACTTCAGTGGTCTACGAAGAAATAATAGTCACCGCATCATATTCTTGATCACATAGAACCATTTAAAGACTGAAAAATGGGGTTCATTTTGGGTGATTCAACAAAGTTAATTGCCTTTAAGATAAAAAATGAATAAATAAAACACACCCAGAAAGAAACAAAAGTAGAAGCATATATGTTAATATAATAATTTTTTTCCTAATTTACACAACTTATAGAAGCTCGTTATGGTTATTACTAGTCTTCTTTGCCTTTCACTTTCCTGTAGTAAACCTTCAGATCTATCAAACTGCTTGTCATTTTCTAAAAACGCTATACTTCTTTGTTCCTGGATGCCTCTGCATATGCTTTTTCTTCTCCATGCAACTAAGTGTCTTCCCCAGAATTTTTCTGTGTAAATCATCCTTCAGGACCCCAATCAAGAATTTCTTATAGAAATTTTATAGCATTCCCCCAAAGTCACAAAAGTATCCATGCTGCTTTTTGTATAACTCTAGTATTTATTGCATTGTGTTGAGATCATGGATTTTATTATTTATATCTTTTAGTAGATGTGAGCTCCTTAGCAAAAAGATTTTGCCTGGTTCATTTAATATTGACTACCATAGGCCTGGAATAATTGAGTAAATGAGTGAACAAATGAGGAAACAAGTCAACAAAGTTTGATGACTCTGTATGCATTGCTATGATTTAGCTGAACTCCAAAGAATGCATACATTGTAATCTGAAAAGGAAACCCCTAAGTAAGTAATCGAGTCAACCAACTCATTTAGTTGTTATAATTGCCCTTATATCACAGACAAATAATTTGTTATTTTGATTGCCTTTTTAGTTTAATCACTAAATTAGCTACTATGGATTCCGGCACCTCTTCTGGGGTCAAAACTGGCCAGGAAACTTGGAATTTCCTCTTGACAACTGAAATTTCCTCTGGATAAGGCATAGAGTAACCAGATCATTAAAAATAATCATTACAAAGTTGGCATAGCTGTTGCCTCTTCTCAGCAGTAAGATGTTGTGTTAAAGAGCATAGGTTTTAGAGTCAGAGAGATATGGCTTCAGTTCCTGAAAACTTTACCTTGTCAATGTGTGACCTTGAGTAAGATAACTTCTTTAGCACTTTGGGTTTTCTTCTTTCCTTTCTTCGTCTTCCTTTTTTTTTTTTTTGAAAATTGAATACAATTATCTACCTTATGAATGGGGAGGAGGAATGGCATGAGACTGATGAGATAGCATATGGAAAATTCCAGTTCTGTGTCTGACACATAGTGATTAATTAAGAAATATTAGTTTAATCTAATTCAATTACTACCTTTTTCTTTTTTTTTTTTAAATAACACTCTTCATTGATCTTTGCCTTGCCTTCTGAATGCTGGCATTACGGATGGAGAGTCAGAGAGTCAGAGATGCCACCAAAGGCTTCATTAACACATAGAATATAACAGAAGTTGAAGTAGTACTACATGTACTGAGCATAATTATTTTTCTTTCCTTCCTTCCTTCCATCCGTCCTTCAAATGTCTTCCTTTAAAAACATTTTGAAATTAAAAGTTCATCTTTATAAAATTTTTTATGAGTATCTGCTCTTATTTCATCTAAAGGTAGTCAATCATTTTTAATTTTTATTTCTACATAAATGATTTTCCAAACTCATTTTTCCAGGTTCATAGTAAAGTGTTTAAACCTCATCACAAGCTGATTAAAATATTTTCTGTTTTTCTCTCATTACTAACGTACTTAAGGCTGCTTCTGTAAAAGTCTGCTGTTTTTTATTCAACTTAGGAAAACATAATAATAGTTAATTTGTTTAATTTTGTGTAAACAAAACAAGCATTTGATTGATAAATCTTTCACTTTTCAGCTCATTGTTTGAACATTAGATAGGTAGATACAAATTAAATTATTCTACTGAGCAGCCATAATAGGGTGTCATTTTCTAGCACTGGCAGAGATGACAGCTGCTGAGATAGACTGCTAAGGTATTAGACAAGTATTTGGTGAAGAATGGTTAATAAACACTAATTAAGTCAGCTACACACACACACAAACATACAAAACAAAACAAAACAAAACAAACTCTGGGGGATAGATCAATATTATTAAGTGTTTCAACTGGCTTTTAACATTTACCGAATCTATATGCAACTGGGCAAGCTACAATTCCTTTGCTTTCCTACTTTCTCCTCCCCTTCCATTTAAACTGAAACTTCATTCACAGATCACATTCCTAATCATCTCTTGCTCTCTAAAGGAACTTGAGTTGACACGTATATATTGTATACTGTATGATCTTATCTATTTCTGGGTTACTGTGTGTGGTCACGTGTAAAGCTGATGAATCTGCTGGGATTAAGAATGAATATTAACAAGACTTAAAAAAGGTTCCCACTTCTTTCCTCCAAGGTAGAGCTCCGGGTAAAACTCCAAGGTAAAATTTTACTTGATTGACAGTGGAAGTGAGAATAATCCTGATCTAAGCACTAACGGTCATGACCGAGAACTAAGTAATGGTGAACTGGCCACACGCCGAAATCACCAGGTAAACAGGATCTGTACTGTATTGTGAATAAACAAGCTGCCCTCAATCAACTATTGGTTACCTAAGATGTTCTCTAGTATACTACTACTAATAATAATAATGATGATAAGGATAATAATCACGTAAATAGGACATGCTTACTATGTGGCAGGCACTCAATGCTTTATTTGTCATTCTGAGGTCATTGTTTGAGGTAGGTGCGATTAGTATCCCCATTTTACTATGGGGGTTCTCATTTTACAATGAGTAATCTGAAGCTCACAGAAGTTAGGAAATTACCAATAACTGCCTAGCCACTGGGTCATAAAGTTTGGCTCTGATCTCAGACAGCAAGGTTCTAGAGTCCATGCTCTATCTAAGGCAAGTTCCCATTTTGCTCAAGGTGCCAAATTCTAATCTCACTGAGGCTGGGTCCAGGATTTCAGACTTGGTGGAGAGGATGTCAACAGCACTTTAGGCAATCATTGATGGCAGGTAATGGAACTATTTGCATTAGGCAAAAATCAGCATATATTTACACTGTCAGAATAAAAGCTAGAAGCACTGGGCAAAAGAAAAAAAGGTAAAGTGGTCAGAGGGAAAACACTGGGAGGCTAGGCCCTCAGAACTCTGCAAGAAGGCATCTACCATTTTCTCAGATACTAATATTCTAGTTTTATTACTTTCTCACCAGGCCAACTATAGCAAAAGTATTTATAGTTTTCAACAATACACTAATACCACAAACAAGAAGACCTTATCTTTTTTTAATGCTTACTATGTGCTTGGCCCTGAAAACGGGCATTATGCACATTATTCCATTTATCCCTTGCAACTTTGTGAAAGAGATAGTATTGTTTTATTTTAAATTTGAAGAAACACTGCAACTTAGGAGGTTTCCTACATTTTGGAAACTACAAAATTAAGAAAGGAAATCAGAAAACTATAAATTCCAACAAGAATTTATAAGCATCAGTCTGGTAAAAATACAAAGACATATAATTTTGACTGTTGATGTGAACATGAGACAAATGATATAAATATCTTCATATACTGCTAGTGAGAGGATAGATTGGGACATTCATCCTAGAAACCAGTTTGGAAGGCAGTTGAATTACCCATGACTTAGCACTTCTCATTTTGATATGTATCCTCTAGATATATTATACATCACAAAATTCTACAAGTGCATCATTTTTTGTGATAGTGGGAGAATTGTAGGTGTCCATCATAAGAGTGTCAAATAGACAAAATGTGGTAGAAGACCAACATGGGATGTCATGAAAATGTGTGTATGTGCACGTGTGTCTGCATGGGTAGATATAAAAACATTACATAGAATGGGATCAAATATTTGCAAATCGTATATCTGAAAGGGACTTGTATACAGAATATACAAGTAAACTTACAATTCAATAATGATAAGACAAGTAACATAGTTAAAAATGGACTAAGGTTCTGAATAGATATTTCTCCAAAGAGGAGATACAAATGTCAGTGAGCACATGAAATGATACTCAACATCATATGTCATTAGGGAAATGTAAATCAAAACAACAATAAAATATCACTTCACACCTACTACAAGGTGTGTAATAAATACAGGAAATAACAAGTGTTGGCAAGAATGTGGAGCAAACGAAACTCTCATATATTGTTGGTGGGAGTATAAAATGGTACAGAAATTTTGGAAACCAGTTTGGTATTTCCTTAAAATGTTAAACATACAGTTGCCAAATGATCCATAAATTCTATCCCTAGGTATATAGCCAAGATAACTGAAAACACAGGTCCTTACAAAATCTAAATATTTATGGTAGCATTACTCATATTAGCCAAAAAATAGAAACAACCCAAATGTTCATCAACTGATGAATAGGTAAACAAAATGTGGTATATCCACACAATAAAATATTACTCATCTTTTAAAAAAAGCAAAGTACTGATACATGTAACCACAACAGGAATAAACCTTATGCTGTCTGAAAACATGCAAAACATGACATCTGAAGGAGGCTGGTCAAAAAGACCATATATTTTATGATCCTATTCATGAAACATGTCTAGATTAGGGAAATATACAGAGACTGAAAGAGGATTAGTGGTTTTGTGGGGATAGAGGATGAGTGGCGAGATGGAAGAATGATACTGAACATGTGTGAGGTTTCTTTTCGAGGGATGAAAATGTTGTAAAATTGTTTCTGGTGATGGTTGCACATTCGTATAAATATATTAGAAATTACATGAGCTCAGACAATGAAGTTCGAAAACTCATCCTAGAAAAAGTGCTACATACCTCATTGCTGAATATCACTACAGTCACCTTCGAAGTACTCCCCTTGGGAAGCTATGCACCAATGCCAGTGCCTAGTCCACCCTTCAAAGTAATTTTGGAACTCTTTTTCTGGAATGGCCATCAGAGCTGTTATTGTATTACCCTTGATGTCTTGAATATCATTAAAATGTCTTCCTTTCAATATATCCTTTAATTTCTGGTAAAGAAAGAAGTCATTGGGGGCCAGTCAGGTGAGTAAGGAGGGTGTTCCAATACAGTTATTTGTTTACTGGCTAAAAACTCCCTCACAGACAGTGAAATGTGAGCTGGTGCATTGTCGTGATGCAAGAGCCATGGATTGTTGGTGAAAAGTTCAGGTTATTTAACTTTTTCACGCAGCCTTTTCAGTATGTCCAAATAGTAAACCTGGTTAACTGTTTGTCTAGTTAGTACAAATTCATAATGAATAATCCCTCCGAATCAAAAAAGGTTAGCAACATTGTCGCGAACAGTTCGCGAACTTA
The DNA here is from genome assembly GCF_036562045.2 of Rhinolophus sinicus. Lineage (NCBI taxonomy): Eukaryota > Metazoa > Chordata > Mammalia > Chiroptera > Rhinolophidae > Rhinolophus > Rhinolophus sinicus. The sequence goes on from NC_133758.1 coordinate 90,250,433, forward strand.
ATTGTATATTTTAAATGGGTCAATTGTATGGTATGTGAATTATAAATAAACATTTCTTCTATGTATTGTTTTCAAAAATACATAGTATTGAATGATGTAAGGAAAATGGCAGAATAAGCAACTCTAGACCCCTATCACCTGCCAAAACATATCTTAAAAAAGCAGAAATTATCAGAATCATCTTTGAATAAACCTCTAAATTTTTATTTACTTACATGTAAAATAGAATTCATCACTAAATGATGTTTAAATAAAATAATAGTATGAACAAAGATGAACTATATAAGGAAACAAACTGACATTTAGGAGCTGAAAAGTACAACAACAAACGAAAAAATTCTCTAGAGAGAATGAACAACAGCCTAGAAAGGGCAGAAGTCAGAATCAGGAAACATGATGCTAGGACAACTGATATTCTTGAGTCTGTGAGCATAAAAAAAGAATGAAAAAAGTAAACAGAGCCTAAAAGATTGGTGGGGAACCATCAAAGTGGAGCCACATCTGCTTTGTGGGAGTCCAAGAAGAAAGGGGCAGAAAGCATATTTGAGTAGTAATAGCTGGAAACTTCCCAGTCAAACTAAGATATATAGTCATCATAAATCTAAGTGAATTAAAAATTCATTAGAATTATTTCTATAAAAATCTGCCCTTTTAATTCTCTGATTTCATCATCTCCACGACCTTCACTTTTAATCCTCTTCAGCTACCTACTTCAATGACCTCACTATGGCCTTCCACATCACTCAGAATTGCTATTTCCCTGGAACAAAAAATTCAGTTACTGCCCTTCTCCGTACTACCCCAATTCTTATGACTATCTTACTTAGCTACTCTCATTCCAATTGAGTTATTCCTCAGCCCCATCAAGACTTCTAGACTTGATTCTCCCATGTTCTTGATCCCTCAATCCTATCCTGTCTTTCTCTCCTTCCTAATGCAGTTTTGATTTTTATATTCTATCTTTTCAAATCTATCGATTCCTGTCCATACCATCCTTCCATAAGTCTTGTTAGCGAAACTCCAATCTTTCCTTATTTTTGTACCTTGGTTACTATTGGCTAAACCTATGTATAGGTTTGCATGTAGATTAGAGAATTGAGTAGAAAAAGATTCTGTAGCTTGTCTATTATCATATTAAGTATCTGTTTAAATCAATTAACTGTATCCACGATAGTTTACAAATTCTATAGGTAGGTAATCAAGGCTCTCCAAAAGAGTTATCTCAATCTTTATATCCAGCCCTTGTGTCTCATAAAGATTTATTAAACAAACTAAAAACTAAAAAGAACCTTGCTTTCCAACCACAAATATATTCATTATCACATAAACATGTCTTCTCATTTTCAATATTATGACTTTATTTATCATATTTCTCCTCGTGGAAGGCCACCCTTACTCTTTTTTTTTTTTTTTTAACCTATTTACATGCTACTTATACCTCAAAAGCTTTACTAAGTATATTCAATTTAGGAAAAGTTTTGACTGAGTCCTCAACCATTTGTGATCTATTTCTTCCTAGACTGCCTTGTACCCAATAGGATTATATTGTAAATAAGATATTATATAAAATAAGCTATACCTAAGCATGCATGTTTTCCATATTTCTCTAAATATAGAATATCACCACTGCAATTTCCCATAACAGTACGTGTACATACTAATCTTTAATGTTATTCAACTTCTCATGTTTTTCAGTGTTACCCCAACTAATTAATAATATTTTATTACTTAGAGAATATAGTTTTACTTCTTCACATTAAATACAGCTACTAACATACAATAAATGTTGAATGAATATATGAAGAAATGAAAACTGAACAAAAGGAAAGGAAAGAGGGAGAAAAGGAAGGCAAAAGCAAACACATTAAGCAACATGGAACTAGTAAAGTGGCCCTCATCGATTATTAACCTGAAGTCACTTTAAAATGCATTTTCAAAACAATCTGAAGATTTAGGTTGATGAATTAATGTTTGCAAAGTTTGTTAAATATTGTACAATGTTAAAAACCAATCTAAGTCTGAAACCAAAATAGCTTCTGCTCTCAATACTATTGAATTGAATCATCTTTTGAATTTGTCCCACACTACTCTGCCCTCTTGTAAACTTAGTAAAAAATGTACAATACTTGTGGGATTTAGAATGCTTCAGAGAAATTCTGGTAAAATCCTGTGAAGAGTTACTCATCCTATTAGAATGAGATATTTGTCTTCTTTTTTCCAGAGAAACAACTTAAAAGTCCTTAACTATAGACGAGAGATTTACTATATAATTGAAATGTTCAAAACTCATTTCAAATCTTCTTACCACTTTAAATATACATTTAGGAGAGAAAGCTACGACTGCTAAAGGAATTGTTTGATTTTTATGTCATTTAAAACTCTCCATTACATATTCCACAATAGGTATTTTACAAAGATATAAATATGTATTTACACAGAATATGAGGTCCTTTACAAATATGCTTTTAAAATCTAGTTTAAATTTTTATATATTTGAGAAAATCTTCTATTGTATTGCCAGTTGTTGTTTACCATAAAAATAAGGAAACCACAGAGTTGCTATTACATCCTTAGATTTGTTTTAAGTAATGTAAGTATATGACAAGAAGAAGAAAATGAAAAAAAATTGCTACACATTCATTTAGTTAAAGGAAAACACATTATAAATAGAAAAATGTTGATAGGTCCACATATTTTCAAAATATTAATATCCTTTTACACCCATGAGTAAAATGTTAAATTTCTTACTATTTACTTCTGAATCTCCTCAAAATGCTGCCATTTGTAGTGTCTCTTGTTTGTATTTACAAGCTGATAGTTTTTCTATTTGACATATTTTAAATGTATTTTTAGAGGGCATTTAAATTTAAACATTGTAGAAACGGTACTAGTTTGGAAGTACTCTCTGTAATAATAATGCTAAAACAAAGTAGGTTAAAAATACATAGTCAACTGCTTTCAGTTGTGTATTGGGCAAAATACTCTGAAAAGTCTTCCTGCTACAAAACACCTAGACTCTGGATAAAACATATTTTCAATGAATCGCCGGCTTACAAGAAAGAAGTAAGGATGTTTCCAACAACACCTTGATGTCCTCCCCTTTTCCCCTCCACAAAAGAGACTTCAAACAAAAGCCATGAGTAGAAATAAGATGGACTAGGAATTATGACTACTAAACAAACCAAAGAGGGGAGACTTCCCTGAAAACAACTTAAATGTGCTCAAGTTTGAAAGCTAAGCCTTCTGTCAGTGCCCCTGAGGAGGTAGCTTAACCAGAATGACTCACATTGAATCTGCACCCTTGGGAGCAAAATTACTCTCAGCGTGATGGCCTTCATTGTATCCAAATGCAACCCCTCTTGCAGAATACCATTCACAATTTGGGCCAACAGCAATGTCAGAGATTGACTATCACAGATAACTATCAAGTATCTCTAAGCTACCATGAACAAGGGCCATAGAAACACAGACATAGACTCCCTAAAGACTTTGATACTAAAATGATCACATCCAGAATTAAAATAAACAAAACGAAAAACTATAAAGGAAAGGTTTAAATAAATAAAATGAAAATAAATATTGAAAATCAACATAATATATAGAGAGCAATAAAAATAAAGAATATACCCACAACGAGAAACTTCATAAAAGGCAATTTTATAATTTTTGTAATCAAAAGACATTTGATTACAGCCAGAAAAAAAAAAAGACGAAAAAAAAAAAAAAGGATATTTATACAATATCTTCAACAGCAATAAGATAAGAGACCAGAAGGTAGAATAATAACTTCATGAGAGAAAATAATTGAGTTTTAAAAATTGTCTTTCTGGAAAAAAATTGTTCAAAAACAAGGATGAATAAAAAGGTTTTCAGGTAAACAAGAAATAAGTTTATTTCAGTCCTTTATTAAAGGAAAATCTAAAGTATGTGCTTCAAAAACAAAGAAAATGGTCCCAGAAGGAAAGGTTTGAAATGAAAGACTGATGAGTGAATTAATTTGTAAATAGAGTATTTAAAAAAAACACACAAAATATCTAGACTGTGATTTGGAAGGGGGTCTGATTGAAGTTAATGAACTCTAGAATCATTGTATTATTGGGAAGGTGGTTATTGTGTTCCTTTACCTGTAGGCTTCAATAACTTATATTATGCAAAAGATTTCAAAAGCAACCAAAAAGATAATGTAAAACTTACAAACAGAGAAAATATTAAAGTAAGCATGGAGGGAACCTAATTTATAAAGACTAAGAAAGAAAAGCATCAGAAAATATCTGGGCAACAAAGATCATTCAGAAGCAATTCTCAAATATCAATAATCACAATGCATTAAATAAGATAAATTATAAGTCAGAGATTTCAGATTGGATAAAAAAGAATAAAATGTTAATACAGGCTATTTACAAAGGGCATGATCAAATCAGATGAGTAAAAAGCATGAAAGTAAACGATTGAGAGAAATGTATCAAGAAAATGTTAATGAAAAGAACACTGGAATAAATGTATTAATATCATTAGTTAATTATTAGCAGTAACACTAATTACTAGATGTAGATACTACATACAAATAGAAATCAAGGTAGAAGTAGGGAAATACTTTAGCTGACACAAAATGCACAATATACGAGGTATAAATTTACTATATACTAATTTGCTAGAGCTGACATAAAGTACCACAAACTTGGGTGACTTAAATAACAGAAATGTATTGCGTCACAGTGTAGCACCTGAAATCTGAAATCAAAGTGTTTGTAGGGTTAATTCTTTCTGATAGCAGTGAGGAAGGATCTGTCCTATGCCTCTTTCCCAGTTTCTGGTCGTTTGCTGGCAAACAACATTTCTTGACTTGTAGATGTTCACCCTCATCTCTGCCTTCATGTTCACAGAATGTTCCACCTATGTGCATGTCTCCCTGTGTCCAAATTTCCCCCTTTTAATTGACACAATCATATTGGATTAGGGCCTACCCTAATGACCCAATCTTAACTTGATCATCTGGAAAGACTCTATTTCCACCAAAGTTTTATTTACAGGACCTGGGAGTTAGAACATCAATATCTGGGGGTGAGGGGCACAATTCAATTCACAATACAATATGTGAATTGAAAACTCCATAGGAAAACATTAAGTTAATGTAATTTTGTGGCATAATCTTCATGTGACTAATTTGAAAATTTCATGAATTTGTACTGATATCTGTTAATACACTATTAATATACTCATAAATTTATATATTTATATAGTTTATATTTATTAATGTGATAACAGACCATATATTTTAAGAGAGAATTCTAAATGAAAAAACAAGAAGAAATATCAAAATAAAATTGCAATGAGAAATTAATTACATTTTTGCTTTTCAGAGTTGTGATATATATTTTCTTTTTATCCTTTTACATTATCATTAAATTAACACAAATTCACAAAAGGTGTCACACTAATTGGGATATGTCTGAATTTGGCGTACAAAAAGGTCACACTTAATCACAGCAGATCAGATTATTCACCAAGTCTTGGTCCTTGCTGAAAGGTAGCATCATAGGTTTCATAATGAATTTACATTATGTATACATTTTTGTAAGTTAATTAGACTTTGTTTATTTAAAGGTAACACAATTTCTAAATCACATGTCAAAAGCCTGAAAGTTAAGAGGAAACTCCTCTTCACATATCCACATATATGCCCCAAATCTGAAGTAATAAACAGCTTTTGTAATCTTAGATAAATGTCTAATATTCAAATTTCCAACAAAAAAGCTATCTTTGTTATGATTAATTACAAGGGCTAATTAGCTAGAAAGATATAAAATTAAAATTGTTTCATATAGTGAAATAAGTTTGTTAACATTTTATGTAAAAGAAATACTAATGAATTGGCATAGAATTTTCTCATCATCAAGACTATTTCCCCTGTCTTATCAGATGAAGGAAATAAAATTCATATTTATTTCCAATGAATATACACTATTTTACTCATTTACCATAATTACAACACAATGAAAAACATTTTAAAACCTTTCGTTAGAAGCAGATTTCCGGTCAAGATGATGGAGTAGGTAAACACTGTGCTTACCTCCTCTCACAACCCCATCAAAATTACAACTAAACTACAGGAAAGCATCATTGAGAATCTCCTGAAGTCTTGCTGAACCAAAGTCCTACAACTAAGGACATAGAGAAGAAGCTACATTGAGACTAATAGCAAGAACAGAGACATGGAATGGGCTGGTACCACACCCGTGTGTCACAACTGACTATCAGGAGGGATATCTCAGCTATGGAGGTCCCTCCTGGAGGGGGGTCCCAGCCCCACACCAGACTCACTAGCTGAGGGTTCCAGTACAAGGGAGAAAAGTTCCCATAACTTCTGGCTATGAAAACCAGCAGAGATTTTGGCTGAGAGTGACAAGGGCAGTTACAGTCTTAGGCACTCCTCTAAAAGGGCCTCTGCACATATTTACTAGCTCTTAGCTTCAGTGCTGGGACAGCAGCTCAAAATGCACCAGGGACATATGGAGAGAAGCTGAGTTATCTGGCTGCAGGATGAGAGCTAGATAAGCAGCTTTCTCCCCAACAGGGAAGCTGGCAGAAGTCACTGTTTCTTTGTTGAGTCCTCTCCCTCTGGTGTACAGACACAAGTGGCTGCCATATCTGAGTCTCCATCAATTTGGCTAATACCATTCGTTCACTCCACCCTCGTGATTCCTTGAGACCCCACCCCACCCAACTTTTGGGCACACCCTACCCTCTTCCAGTTGCTTTTCCATACAAACAGACTGTCTTGGCTTAGGCTGTGGCCTTTCCTAAAATCACTCAAAGGTTCACAATACCCAAACAAGCATCAACTGCTCTCGGCATGCCTCTTACCTCTTGCTGAGCAACCCTAAGTTTGACATTAGTGACACCCAGCTTTTGTTTGCAGCTTGAACTGTCAAGGTACCTCCAAGCCCAGTGTGAGCAGCAGTCATTAGAGGATTGCTTTGTGGCTCAAGCCAGGTGGTCCCAGGAAGAACACAGGCTGTGGCTGAACTTGGGCTGAGGTGAGACTCTGGGGGCTGGAGCATCAACCTTGGAGGATGTGTCATCCTCCAAGGATGACACATCCAAAGGCAGACACAGCAGATACCAGAGCCCCACTAAAGTGAATCCTACTCCATAGGGTCAGTGCCAGCACAACAGCTCCTGTACTGTAGTCACAGCCAGTCTTCACAATTAATTAGCCAGTTCAATCCTTCCCACTGACTTGCAAACAGTAATCAAGTCGTAACTACAACAGTAGGACGCATGCAATCCATGCAAGCGAGACACCTGGAGCACCTGATTCTGGTGACCAGAGAGACTGAGCCACTGGGCCCCACAAGATACCTACTATATAAGTCCACTCTACTAAGACCAGGAGACATAGCAGCCCTACTTAGTATGCAGAAACAAACACAGGGAGGTAGCCAAATGGAAAGACAAAGCACATGTCTGCCCAGAAAGAACAGAGCAAAACTCTGGAAAAAGAATTAAACAAAATGGAGACAATCAATTTAACAGATACAGAGTTCAAAACACTGGTTATAAGTATGCTCAATAATCTCAGGGAGAACTTTATCAGAGAGGAAGGAAACATAAAATGGAGATAGAAAACATGAAAAAGAACCAGTCAGAAATAAAGAATACAATAACTGAAATGAAGAATGCATGAGAGGGGACTGACAGATTGGATGAGGCAGAGGGTCAAACCAGTGATTCAGAAGATAACGTAGCAGAAAACAGCCAAACAGAACAGCAAAGAGAAAAATAAACACTCCAAAACAATGAGGATAGTTTAATGGGCCTCTAGGCAACATCAAGTGTAATAACATTGGCATCATAGGGATACCAGAAGGAGAAGAGAGAGAGTAAGGAATTAAAAACCCATTTAAAGAAATAATGACAGAAAACTTCTCGAACCTGGTGAAGGAATTAGACATATATGCCCAGCAAGTACAGAGAGTCCCAAAAGAGATGAACCCAGGGGCCCACACCAAGACATGTCATAATAAAATGCCAAAGATTAAAGACAAAGGGACTTAAAAGAAGAAGAGAAAAGCAAGGGAACCCCCATAAGACTATCAGCTGATTTCTCAACAGAAACTTTGCAGTCCAGAAGGGATTGGCAGGAAGTACTCTAAGTGATGAAAAGCAAAGAACTACAGCCAAGATTACTCGACCCAGCAAAGCTATCATTTAGAATCAAAGAACAGATAAAGAGCTTCCCAGACAAGAAAATCTTAAAGGAGTTCATCACCACCAAACCATTATTAAAAGAAATGTTAGGGGACTTCTGTAGGAAGAAGAAGAAAAAAAGATAAAAATTATGAATAATAAAATGACAATAACAACATATCTATTAACAGTTACTTTAAATGTAAATAGGTCAACTGCTCCAATCAAAAGATCGGGTAGCTCAATGGATAAGACAACATATGCTGCCGTTACATATGCCGCCTACAAGAGATTCACTTCAGGTCAAAAGACACACACAGACGGAAATTAATGGGATAGAAAAACACATTCCGTGAAAATGGAAACAAAATAAAGAAAAGCTGGCGTAGCAATACTTAAACCAGATAAAATAAACTTTAAAACAAAGGCTATAACAAGACACAAAAAAGGATCCAGTAATCCCACTTCTGGATATTTATCTGAAGAAACCCAAATGCTACTTTGAGAGGATGTGGGCATCCATATTCTCATTGCAGCACTGTTTATAATACTCAAGATGCGGAGGCAGCCTGGGTGTCCACTGATGGAAGAATGGATAAAGAGGAGGTGGTACATACAATGGAATATTGTTTGGCCAGGGAAGAAAATGGCTTTTTGCCATCTGTGGCGGCATGGATGGACCTGGAAGGTGTTGTGCTAAGTAGAGTATGTCAGACAGAGAAAGACAGATGCAATGTGATTTCACCTAACTGTGGAATCTAAAGAACAAAATAAACAAACAAAACAGAAACACACTCATTGATACAGAGAACATTTTGATGGTTGCCAAATGCAAGATGGTTGGGGTGGGTGAAAAGGGGGAAAGGATTAAGAAGTATAAATTGGTTGTTACACAGTAGTCATGGGGATGAAGTGTATATTTAATAAGGACTATAGTCAATAATATTTTAATAACTGTGTATGGTATCAGATGGGTACTAGATTTATGGGGTGATAGATGTGAGGGAGATTAGGGGCAGGGTGAAAAGGTGAAGGGATTAAGAAATACAAATTGATAATCACACAATAGTCATGGGAATGTAAAGCAAAATATAGGGAATATAGTTAATAATATGGTAATAACTATATTTTGTGCCAGGTGGGTACTAGACCAATTAGAGGAACAACTTCTTAAATTATGTGTCTACTATTCTGTAAACCTGAGATTAATATAAAATAATAATGAATGTCAACTGTAGTTGAAAAATTAGAAAAAGGGGGAAAATGGTGATGGACAACAAGAGGTTCAAATTTCCAGGTATAAAACAAATAAGTCATGTGGATGTAATGTATAGACAGCACAGGGAATGCAGTAAATAATATTGGGATAGTGTGGTACAGTATCAGATGGTTACTGGTCTTATCATGGTGGTCACTTTGGTATATAAATGTTGAATAACTATAGCGTACACTTGAAACTAATATAATATTGTATGTTAGCTATAATTTAATAAAAATCTAAAAAGGGAAGAAAGAAAAAAGAAAGAAGGAAGGAAGGAAGGAAGGAAAGGAGGGAGGGAGGGAGGGAGGGAGGGAGGGAGGGGAGGGAGGAAAACAGAAAGAAAGAACTACTAAGCAAAATAATTTTGTAAACAATAAATAAAACCTTAGGTTAAAAGTGAAAGGGACAACAGTTTGGAGGTTTGGGTAATGCCAAGGGACAGGTGTGGAAAGAGTACTCTCTGACCTCAAGGTTCATAGACATGCATCTTACAGTTGGTGAGGGGAGGTAGAAGGGAATTCCAGAATTTCCATGGGAATAAAAGAAGTCAAGGCAGTGACAGACTGGATTTTGGACAGGTCTTTCACATAGGCATTTTGTTATCTGGTGCTATAGTGAGATTGTGGACCATAGCCAAATCCTTAGGGAACGAAGGAAAGTGATAAGAATGGGTGGTAGATGACAATAATGAGAATGTCAGAGCATACATGCACCATATGGAATAAATTTCAAATAAGTAGAGATCTTTACACAGGGTCAAGGGGAAATGGTGTAGAATTAGGTAGAGGTTTAAAACATGTCAATGTTGTCCTCCAGCCTCATTCTGTACCCCAACACTTAGTGGGTAATGAATATTGAGTAACATATTTTCAAGAATTCTGCTAGAAATTAGTATCTTCAGGGAATTTCAAGTTTCAATCAAAATCAGGAGATGTAATCAGAGTTTTATCAATAAGTTAAGGCTGTGTGGGAGTTGGTTTCCCACAAGCCACAATTCCAAAAAAGCACAATGGGAGAGAGGAACCATAGTCAGAGAAGTCAAATACAAAAGCCAGAGACAGATAATGATAAAAACTAATCAGTAGATTCTGGTCTGATATATCTACATTTTAAATTATAAGGTAAAACAGGTTAGGATTCATAGGTTTACAGTTAGTGGTAGTGAGGAGAGGATTATCTCAGGTCTTTTTTTAGGACTATGTATTTTATATTTTCCTTTGAAATTAATGTGACTTCTTATATTAATATGAACATTTGAGTCTAATACATTTTTTTATTCACACTGAATTTTAAAAAGTACGTTGATTATAACTGAACATAATAAAGTTGTTTTCAATTTGTTTTTTAAGTAGAAAAGTGGACAGGCTGAGAAAGAATCTCTTTTCCTTCATACTATTTTAATGTTTCTCATTTCTCAAAGAACACCCTCCGGCAAAGTCTTGTATCTGTTGCAGAGACATTAAAAAAGAAATCTCAGTTCCTATAAGACATTCGCACATTTTAGAAAAGAGTCTTTTGTGCATTTCATTAGTATCATGAATGAACAGGATGGCAGAAAAGATATAGTAATTAATGCATACGACTACATAGTTTACTCGATACTATACTTAAAGACAGGAAAATTAAGCCAAGTATTCCTACTTTTATTTCTCTAGCTTCCTGTATGATATGGTAAGTGAACGTAATCGCTCTAATGTTTTGGTTGTAAGAGACTTCTCATTCTAACAAGCCCATAGGAAATGACACTGATAAATTTTAGAATATAATTCTACCTCTTCAATTTTATCGTTTTTCTTATTTCACATGATTCATATCTCTATACTTAAAGGCTTGAACAAAAGAGATACTCATGTTTATTTGTCTATGTTTTTTATGCTTCCTTAAGAAAATTGTGACTGCTTCTGAAATGAATCCCTCCTTGTTTGGCTTACCCAACCTTATTTATCTACCTCCCTCCATGCCTGCAGCCAGAACAATGAGAACCCTGAGCAAACCAGAACTGGAACAACCAAGTGGTGTGACCATCGTGTATCAATCAGGGCTGTTTTCACAAAGGTTGTGGGTACTTTGCTTTGAAAGGAATGATTACTCTGACCTCTAAATTAAAGCACAAACTCAAATTAGCAAGTGAACAGAAATGATTTTCAGTTTTCTCTTACGGTAATATGCATGGATCATCAGTCCATATCTAAGCTAAATAAACTAAACTAAATAACAATTACCCTGCTTTACTAAAATCATCTTCTCCTTGCTATGCTAAAGGCACAAATTGTTGCTCCCCTTCTTTCCTTCTTTCTTTCTTTGTACTTTACCTCCTTTATGCTTCCCCCTCTATCTTCTTTCTTTCTTTTCTTCCATGTTTCCCTCCTCCCTTCTTTCCTTCCTTCTTTTTTTTTTTTTTTTCTTTAAAACAATGGTGCATCTTTTTTCACCAAAGTACTTTGGACTACATTTAGAAGGAAGGTAGATTCTGTCCTGAGTATGAAGGAGAGGAACAAAGATAAGGAGTTTAAGCCTTCACTCTATTTCAGTCATGCAAGGTGTGATTAAAATATATGGTGAATGTTTAAACTAATATATATATATATATATATATATATATATATATATATATATATATATATAAAACAGTAAAAGACACATTGCCATGAATCCCCCTCAAAATACTTCCCCTCTCTTCGAACACATTTATCCCTTCATTCTTGCCACTTTCTGAAGCAGTTCTGGAAGCTCTCTTTTGTGAGTGTCTTTATTTCATCTTCCATCATGACAACACTCCATATCACACATCACTTCTGGTAGACAGCAATTTCTGTCAAATGTAAACATTACGGTGTGTCCTCATCCACCTTATTCACTGGATCTGGCACTGTGCGACTTCTGGCTCTTCCCCAAAGTCAAAATGGTTCGGGACATCAAGGCAGCCACAACAGCACACCTAAAGACACTCATGAAAGAGGACTTCCAGAAGTGCTTCAGAAAGTGGCAAGAATGATGGGATAAGTGTGTTCAAAGTGAGGGGGAGTACTTTGAGGAGGATTAATGGCAATGTGTCTTCTACTGTAATAATTTTTTTTAAATTTAAACATTCATCATATTTTTTAATCACACCTCATAGAAGGTTAGCTTTTGTATGTTTCATATATTATGAAAAAAACAAAAAAATGACTGGTTGAAGTATCGTCATTCAATTATCTAAGTTGTATTTGATTCTTAACTTAATAGCAAAAATTAATTTCATGGAGAAAACAGGCCTTAAAAAAATAAAATCAACTTAGGATATTTTGCTAGGCTAAGAGTGAGGAAAGAACACACTACAAAAATTGCTAGAGCGGTAAGTCCCAGTGTACCATTAAAAATGTTGGTAGATAATTGTCACTATAGCAGCTCTGAGAGGCTGCAGTGAAAAGCTTAAGATGGTCTTGACTTTCTTTGAGAATAAGATGAGAGTGTCGTACATTGAAATTTAATTCAATCAAACAGGCTGAGTGTCTATTCTATACCATTTTTTTTTAAGTCAGAAATGCTATACCTCGATGATAAATGAGACACACGCCTACTCTCAGGAATCTTTCCTGAGTTTTCATGTTATGAGTTCGGTGATTCACTCATTCTACTTTCCCCAGAGTGAGCTTTGAGATGTTAGAGGAAAAAATAAGGAAAGAAACCCTATTTTTGACTATGACAGATTAACTTGTATCAGACAAATAACTTGCTCAGAGTATTTAGTAGAACTTGATAATATGTAAAATTAATTGCTTTGAAGTCATGGGAGAGCTATAAAAGCAAAAAAAAAAAGAAAAATGTGACAAACCAAGATCTCTTACAATTGGAAATGTATTTGGGTTACTCTAGCAGTTTGGGACAGTTTTTGCCTTAGGGCATTTAAAAACTTATAAAGGGAGGACAGGCTGGGCACTTAAATGGAAATGTGAAGGTAATTAGAAGAAAAGATAAACCAAGATTACAGCCCTCTCAAAATGCAGAAGAAATAAAAACTAGAGCTTAGGACCACCAAGATTGATACTCTGGGACTTAGTGTAAAATACACAAGGTTTTAAAAGTGTGGAAAATCAGTTTGAAACTGCTCGCTTTCTAATTAAATTAAGAAAGTGAATGTTTCTCTACCTGTCAGGAACAAATGTTTATCTCTTAATAAGGAAAACATTACTCAAGAGATTACAATTTTTCCTAAATTATGACTATGTTCAGTCAAAAACTGCTAGACATGAAAGTTGACAGGATAAAGATTAAAATGATAAATACAGATCTATAATTCATCCCGATATTGTAGATATAAGAAATCAGTTTTAAAAATAACTGTTATTAATAAGTTGAAGAAAAGAGGAAAATGGAAAAATATATCCAAAAACTGAAATCCAGAAAAATAAAATCAAGTGGAAATCTAGTAACTAAATTACATAGTAATTAAAATTAAGAATAGAATACATAGATTTAATATACAATAACACAACACAAAAGAGAATAAATATAGATAAGAAGAGTAGTAAATATGAAGACTGAAGGAAAAAATAAAAAAGAATAGAAAATATACCTGAAACTAATTTTTAAAAAAATCTATAGAAAATAAAAATGAATAAAATAAATAAAAGAGAACATACAAAAGAAAAGTGTGAGAAATGTCACAGAAAAGACTGTAAGACATTGTATATGACAGTTCTAAAGGAGGAGAATAAGAGGACAGAAATAATTTTTAAAGAGATAATGGCTAAGAATTTTCTAAATGAGATCAAAGACACAGTTTAAGGAACCACTATCAACTTAAAACAACTTTGAAACAAACTATGCCAGCCACATGAAAGCAAAATTGTTGAAAATTAAAAACAAAACAAAAAAAAGTCTTATAAGCTGCCAGGCAATAAAGATACAGTACTTTCAAAGGAGCAAAAATAGGATCTCTACCTGTCTTCTCCACAGAAATGGTGAAAACAAAAAGACATGGAATGATTATCTTCAAAATCCTGAAACAAAATTATAGCCAACTGGGAGTTTCAGCCCTACCAAAGAATTTATTTAAAGAATAAGGTGAAAATAAACATTTACAATAACAAAAACAGAGAAATCTTCACCAGCAGATATTCACTAAAAAGACATTTCAAAATACTAAACAGAATTATTAAAATAAGTGTAGATAGATATAAAAATGTAAGAAGGAACAAAACGTAGAGGAAAGTGTAAATATATGGACAACCTAAGTAACTGTTTATAGTAAAAACTAACAATGATATATTATGGGGAATATAATCTATGTTTAAATAAAATAAATGACAATACAACACAAAAATTTGGAGGGAATAAAAAAAAAACAAAGTACTGCAAGGTACTAATATTGTCTAAGAGATAGTGTTTACGGCATGTATTGAGTGGTTATAATTTTTATTTCTGCAACTTATTTCAAATTATCAGACAGATATAGATAGATAGATAGATAGATAGATAGATAGATAGATAGATAGATAGATGATAGATAGATAGATAGATAGATATAGATATATGAAAAAACTTAACTGTTCTGCTCTAATAATTTTGATTTATTTGTTTTATTTGTCACATCTCTTTCTAGCATACTTGCATTACTATTAAAAACCTCTGGTGTTCAATTTGTCTTCCCCAGGAGGCCATGACTCTGCAGATTCCATGATATTGAGACTGTTTTATTTCAGTATACATCGTAAGTTAACTAATGCCCCCTCAACAGCTGCAAAATATGACTACACTTTTAGTCACTTCAAAAACTACTGGAAAAATAAAATTAATTTTAATAATAATCAATTTCCTCATTAGAAAAGACCTGCATGTTCATTATAGAATAACTGGGAAATAAATTAAAAATAGAAAAAAGGAAAAAGCGCTTGTATGGCTTCTACTTAGAACTAGCCAGTACTCCATTTTAGTGTCACCCTTCTTTAGTACACAAGGTTTCAGATAATTGTGACCCTTTGGTCTTTAAAAATGTATGTATCAATTTAATACTTTTAACAATTATAAAAGTAATATATACACTGTAGAACAATAGCAAAATATAAAATGCTTTGAAGAACAAATGTAAATCACCTTTCAGCAGACACTGTTGGTTACTGATCCAGTATCGATTCTCCCCTTCTTTATTATGGTCCTGCTCAAGTAGTGTGGGTTGTTTTTTTTCCTCCAATCACCTACCTTTGGTATTCTTAAATGGGGAGGATGTTAAAACTACGTCCATCCATCCATCCATCCATCCATCCATCCATCCATCCATCCATTTATTCTTATTTGTTGCCAAATTGTTGGGGGATTTCTACCAATTTTGATGACAATTAAATGGAATGAAAAATATAATTGGTTGGTCATTAATGATTTCTTCCTTGAAAATAGAGTGAGGCTGCCTGTATCAGAATATTTACAAAATACTTCATTTCTCCAACAATCACTAAATCTACAAACACAAAGATTACATAAACCAGAAGAAAACAAAAGGAAATAGGTTTTGAAGCTAGACTTTGAAACATATACAAAGAGAAGAGTGATAGGAGAGAATTCCATTTCGAGGGAGAAAAATTCATATTCTCTGACCACTCTGCTAGCCACATGCAATTTTCAATAAGAAGCTCTTGGTTTTTTTTTAACTATTTTTCCAATTTTCCTTTGTTCTATAAAGAATAAAGCCAGATGGAAGAGAGTGTAGGCATTTTCTGATTGCTTTTGGGTTTTCCATTAAGCTTCTTAGCATAGATTAGATACATAACAAGATATAAAGTGTTGTGGTTTTTTTTCTTGTTGCACCAGAATTATCAGTGTGGTTCTGAGCTAAAAACAATGTCCCACAAACTGCTACTGATTACTGCTAACAATTGGGAACAAGCATATTTTATCACAATTTATTAAGAGTTGAAGGAACCCTCTGACTCCCATTACAATTTTTTTGACTCTATGAGACTGGGAGGAGACAGGAGGGGAGAGTCATCAGGTTTACAGAGTGAGACATGAGGGCTGTTCCTAAACTACATATTGCTAAACTCACTATCCTGTTTATGAGAGAGAAAGAGAAGGCGAGTACTGCTTTTCTATCTCAAGACAACAGAATTTAGATGACAGAAAATGACGTGTAGAGCAGAGGGCTTAGGAGTGGCTGAAATAAGGGGGATAAACATTCCACTCCCTATCCTGATGTCTGATTAGGCATCCAAACTCTTCACCTGTCTGAGCACGAAGAAAATTGCAGAGGTAGCAGGGAGAGGGGAACAGTGTGAGAAAGCTGCTTATACCCTATAACGTGGTTTGGAAAGGAATACATGAGTTTCCCTTCAAAGGTCAAGTGGATATGATAAAATTAGGTACTGTCTTGCTGGCATCCCATCCAAGAGTGATGCTTGCTAATGGGAGGAAGTGCATGTGCTCAGGGCAGGAGTTGACTACTCACTTGGAAGGAGTCGGGCCAGAGCTAGACTCTCTAGAACAGATAAGTATCAAAAGGAAAGATTCCACAGGTTTTCCAAAGAACTCAGTGGACTGTTCTGAGAACCATCCTTTGGACAACTTCTAGAAAGAGGGCATTGCTATTCCATCAGAGCAGGTCCAAGAAACAATGACACTCAATGGAGGGAACACTGGAATTGTGACCAATCCTTCTTCTTCCCACTTCATCTACACTGGAGAAGCCAGGATTCAAAAGAAACGGGGAAAGACCCAAGCCGTTCTACAAATAGACAAATAAGTTTGAAACTGAGATAATATTTTCAATTATAAAGTACACTACATTTTAATGACCAAAATATCTGTACTGTTTTTAAAATCTGCCTGTGATTCCATTAAGGGACAGGAAAAGAAAACATATCAAAGCCTGGTGAAAGCGATGATTGTAGAAAAATAACTGTTTCAGGTTTATGTTTCACTGATTTGAGACTCCTAAAAAAGCTGGTTACAGACAATGAAATAGGAACAAGACCGAAGAAAATGTCTCTTAGCATTTTTTACCATTGCATCTCGTAGAGCCAAGGATTAAAATTATGTGCTACTGTTTTGCTTTAGTTTTACTAGTCCAAATGCAGTCTACTACTAACAACTTCCAATTAAAGCAGCTTGACAGTTATGTGAAAAGTTGGCAGAGAGGAAAGAAACCAAGTGAAGGAGAAAAAAATACCCAGAAACACAGGTGCTATAGAAAGAAAAAAAACAACAACAACTAAATCAGCAAACCTGCTTTCCCATCATCCTTTGCACAGCTACCTTTCTACTCACTCCCATTTCATTAGTAATTTAATGTTTAGCATGTTGGTTACAGTAGCTAAGTGTTAATTGTCTATTTGGCATGTTATGCCAAGATGAACCTGATTAATTAAAAGAGGAAGCACTACCCTTTGAGCAACATGACTAGGGCACTGATGTTGATGCCTCAGGTTGAGTGCATAATGAGACTTGTAGCTTCAGGCAAAGGGATGCCGCATGTTTTCAGTCTCTAGCACAGAAGTGAATTAAGTATTAGCTCTGTAGTGGACCCCTGCTTATCAGCAACCTTGCTATTACTCTACCGACCCTGATGTGCATAAGCAATATTTTTATCTTCTTCCCAAGAGATTTATCTGGCTGTTGAAGTAGAAAATGAATATTTTACAGTTCACTTGTCTGATCAATTACCTACAAGCTGCTGCAGCATTTTATAGCCAGTGGGAGAGCTGTGTAGGTGATGATAGAGAAACCTGGAGGGAATCTCTTAGCCAACTACACAAAAGGGAATAAAACTGTGAGTGAGCCATCAGGAACAGTTCTTTGTGTTCATACAGGTCTAGCCAGAAATTACAGCGTAACCAATTAATGTACTTAAATGATAATCAGCAGAATGTGAATTCTAGAGGTGAGGAAATGTGATTGCTTGATTAGAGGATAATGAAGTGCAAAATGGTTCAAAGCCATCCTTTCTAGAAGCAACAACTCCTAGTCCTGCCATTTTTGTCTTCAGTAATTAGATGGAAATCTTTTTTCAGTGACACTTTGGAGATTAAAAAAATAAAAGTAAGTAAAATGTGCATACCTGAAGAAATGCTGTGTTCCCACTCTTACAGAGAAGCATATTATTATTGTTGAGTTTCAAAGAAACTTGCTTTTAAATGAATATTGATTTATATAATTTTTATAATTTAATATTATTTTGTATGATCTTGATTGTTTTAAAATTATCTTCTCAATAGAATTACTTCTTTCAACCCCTAAAAGAAATATTCTAAAAGACCCTCAAATGCATTAAACTTAGTTTACTCTTTACTGTTTTGGGATTTAACTTTTTTAATATTTACATATCATGTTACTGGAATGACATTTATTGTTTAACATAATTTTTCTCAAGCTGTACATAACGATGTGGTTGAACTACAATGAGAAAGTTTAAATGATACAACGTGTGGGATCTGCCATCTGTTTAACAAAGTCCACTATTCTCTTCAAAATACAAAGTTGGCTTTGACGGACAGACTGAAAATTATGTACTGGCCAGTAACTTCGAAAAAAATGATATGATTTCATTTTGTTTAACATAGAGAAATTCAAATAGGTTTTATTTAGTTACAGTGATGATGACAGGAATTTTAAAGGGATTCAATGAAAAAATGGTCTTAAAGGATGAAACACAAGTATTTTCTTAAATATACATTTGTCTGGAAGTATTGTATTTGTGTTTGAAAAAAACTATATTTTTACATTTCCTAGTGAAATTTTACTATACCTATCCAACAAAATATTCCATTAGGCAATAGCTTCAAATTGAAAAGTAAAGAAAATGAGGTTTATATATAAAAGAAGATGAAGGCAAATGGAGATTAAGGCAAGGTTTGCCATGTTTTCCCCCCTCAACCTATCAGTTTCCTTTTTTTTTCTTTTTCCATCATAGCTATTGAAATTACAAAACAAATTTATACCAAGGAGTGGAAATTTTAAACTCTTTTTGATATATCAAAAGTAATCTTGGGTCAAATATCTAAAATTTAAGACAAATTTTAAAATGCTCTGTATTTGCAATTATACTAATATCTTCCTGATTATGTAGAGCTCAGAATACATTTATTAGGATATAAATATTCTTTTATAAAGACATTTTAATGACTAAGATTAACCTAGTCCACAGCTTCCCGACAGTTTGAAAAAAATACAAATTGATAAAAGATGTGTGAAAAACACACATCAAAACTATCTAAAGCTTTTGATATAACGAACCTAACTCAAAAGCATTTGAGCAAATATAAAAATTATGGAGATTTTTATTTCACTATATGATATCAAAAAATTTCCATCAGTTAGCTAATGTCTTTTGTTCTTATTTTTAATCTACCTACTCACTTATTGCTTTTGGCAAAAAACAAAAACAGGGACCATCAATCTTTGCTTTACTGATTTTGTAACTAGGTCATTTTACCTCATTAGTTTTTGCTGCCTTTCGAGTTATTTTTTTTCTGCATATTTTAAGTATCCCCATTTCTTCTTTCTTTATTTTATTTTTCTTGCTTTCTTTTTTTCTCTTCTCAACAACAGAATGACAATGAGCTTATAATAGAATAGCTTACTGCTTCTTCCATGGGCGTTTACAATGACAACGTCAAGCCCTCAAACTTAGACTTTCTTATGGCTGTTCTGGCATTTAACTCAACAATAAAATGTATCACGAAATTAGTATCTGGTAGATGGGTTACTTCCTCAGATTTCAAGTCATATGTTATTAGATATGTATCCTTTCCTAAATTCAAATACATTTCTCTCATTAAAGGATTATCTTTCTTGCTTATTTTTTTTTCCTATCTCCCCCAAATCTCCTTCATGCTACCTGTTTTCTCTTCCATCAAAATGTAGTGAGATATTAAGGCAAATTATTACTTTGTCTCAAGCAATTTACTTTTATGTGCATTATGTTAATGGTGAAATAAAAGTGTCTACTTTTCTATAAGGGGATTTTAGACATAGGCAAGTGCAGGGGGCTTCACCTGAGTGTCTAAGCCATCTTACTACAGACAATTGCTGAACTTGTTAAACAAGTCCTACAGCAGGGTCCAATGGCCAGATGATGCAATTATGCTAAATAATAACTACTTATTTCAAATTCATAGAGTTGAACCGGTTCTCCAAAATGGAACCGTAGGAGGCTAGACTATGTCTAATCAACAGGACAAAACACCAGAATTGAAAGATCAGGTTCACAATTTTAGTTCTGCTTTTAACATAGCATAGGTCTGAAAAAAGCTTTTGAATAAATTTCCTGAAATATAAAATAAGAAAATCCCTAGTCCACAGAAAGCATGTTACCATAGATTTCATAAATATTTATTGAAGATAATAAATAGTTTCTAGCACCTTCACATCACAAATTCTCCGAGTAGTATAACTTTATTTTTACCCTGGTGAAACAATGTGATTCTTTAAGTAACTTATGTTTCTCTTTTTGCCTTGGTTGCTAGGATGCATGAATTACATTTTATTTTCAATTATGGTAGTATTTATTAACCTGCTCATTTCAGGGAAAAACTATTTAACTGATTTTTACTTTCTTATTTTTTCCACTTTAATTAAAAAGCACAATGCTTTTTATGTACTATCTCTTTGTACAAAGGGAAGGTAGAAATAATAGTAATTAAATAGACAATCAGAAGCGAATTTTTCCTTCAAAAAGGTGATGAAAAAGCTAATGAGTTATCTCTAAAGCAATTTCAGAAAAGGAAACACTATATAAATAAAAAAGTATGTTAGATATAAGGATTATAAAGGAATTTTCTGATAGTTTTTACTTATTGCCAATGAAAATTCACCCCCACAAAACGGAGACTTTATGCCGTATTGCAAATTAAAACATCATCAAGAAATCATAATTGTATTATTACTATGTTTATGAGTAGTGATTTTCCATATAATTTAACTTTTCAGTATGGTTTTACAATAGCATCTTGACCTGGTTGATAAGAACACTATCAGGCCACAGAAATTCAGTTGGAGATTTAGATCTTTTTTATAAAGTTAATTGTAGAAGCTTTTTAGAAACTAGCACTAGCAAAACAACTGGTAACAGTGTCACCATGTAGGTAACTGAAATAAAGAAAGCTTCTTTTTTTAAATCTGGTCACTCTTTATCCAAAAAAGCAAATATGCTTTGGTTTCACATTTCTGTTAGCCATTGTGAATAAGGGAAAGTAATAGTTTTTAAAAGCAAGCAAAGCACAGAAAGCCTTAAGGGAAGCAAAAGAGCTTTCATGAGGATGTTACGATTATTGTTTTCACATATTTTCTTTGAAAGTCAGATCCTACATTTAGTGCTCTGATGCACTCTGATGTACAAAGGAAGTCTGCAAAGCTAGGCGGGATTTTAAGATTATGTCTTTATTGTTCAAGGATTTTTTTTTTTTTTCTTATTTTACAGTAAAGCCCATTGTGTTATGAGGCAAACAGCGTTTCTATGAAACATGCCCCACTAGGTCTCTACTTCACCTTTATAGTGTCTAGAAACTCAACTGAGTTTTGGAAGAAACACAGAGAAATATCTACAAATGAAAACAAGATACAGATACATATGCACATATGCACACACACACACACACACACACACCTACAGATGCACTACTGTTTTAAATGTGAGCAATGTTTCTTTCTCTATAAGGCAGAACTACTGCTGTATCGCAAACCTCCAAATTGCCCATTTTTAATAGAAAACTGACTTTCTTAAACTCAACCCACAATGTGAGGTGTAATTCATGTTAAGTAGTTATTACCTAAATTTTTTCTGTCTTGTTAGGCTTCTATTTTCCCTATCCTTTGGTTTAAGAGAGCAGACTGTGGGAGGGGTGGTGAAGGGTAAGGGTGTGTTTTTTTTGTCTGTGATAATTTGCTTTTCAAGGTTGCTGGGATCTTTGGCTTCATGCCTGGGTTATGTAAGGCATAAAGAAGCCCACTGTGTTGAGCATTTTTTCATATGTCTATTTGCCATTTGTATGTCCTCTTATGACCCAGCAATCCCTCTCCTGGGTATCTACCCAAAAAATCTGAAAACATTTAGAGATAAAGACACGTGTGCTCCAATGTTCATTGCAGCTTTGTTTACGGTGGCCAAGACATGGAAACAACCAAAATGTCCTTCGATAGATGAATGGATGAAGAAGTTGTGGTATATATACACAATGGAATACTATTCGGCAGTAAGAAAAGATGATATAGGAACATTTGTGACAACATGGATGGATCTTGAGAGTGTAATGCTGAGCGAAATAAGTCAGACAGAAAAAACAGAGAACCATGTGATTTCACTGATAATGTGGTATATAAACCAAAAGCAACAAAAGAACAAGACAAACAAATGAGAAACAGAAACTCATAGAAACAGACAATGGTTTGGTGGTTGCCAGAGGGTAAGGGGGGTGGGGGGTGGGGGGTGGGAGATGAGGGTAAGGGGGATCAAATATATGGTGATGGAAGGAGAACTGACTCTGGGTGATGAACACACAATGGGATTTATAGATGATGTAATACAGAATTGTACACCTGAAATCTATGTAATTTTACTAACAATTGTCACCTCAATAAATTTAATAATAAAAAAAAAGAAGCCCACTGTGTCATTCTTTTGGTTTTGAGGTCCTCAATCAGTCAGCTTTTCTCTTTCCACATATCAGAATTTTTGCGTGTGTGTTTATTTTATTTATAATGTCTAGGGTATTTAGTTAAATTTTGCTGGAAGAAGGGGGGAAAAGCACATTTACTACACCTTCCTTGAAATGGATTGAAGTCCAAGACCCCTGATTCTCTTGTGTGATTTGAGATTACTGGTATGAAACTTTGTTGCAAAATTACTTTCTGTCTTGTACCTCTGACAGATTTTCTTTTGAGAGTCCTTCAAAATCACAATTTTCTTCCTGTGGACTTTTTCATTAAAAAGAGAACATGTCATGTTGGGTCAAGTAAAAATTATATTCTCTTCCATATTCTAAAGCTTATAATGGGTCAGAGGGCATTTGATAGTTGGGTTCCCTGCAGCAATAATTCTTCTATCTATTATCTATAAATCCAAGACTCATGCCTTTATTAAAACTTTTACCCATCTATTTCTGATGGAGACCTTAATGTCTTTTTAATGCATCGATGTTGTTCGTAGTAGCAATTACACTGCCACTACTAATAAATGAGCACCTATTTTGTGCTAGGTATTGTACTATGTGGAAAAAAACAATTAATAGGTTGTTTATCAATTGACACTCCAATGGAGGGACCAAAATGCAAACAAGTAAGTATAATGCTACAGTAACACAAAATATAACTGAACAATGTCATAAACAAATTAAAGGATTCATCTTTCACGTGTAACAAGAAACCTAGAAGCATTTCAAGGACCCAGATTCCTTACTTTTTTTATCCCACTGTTCTTAGCATGTGGCCTTGTTTCATAGTCACAGGCAGAAAGGCAAAGGACAAACAAAGATCCCAGAAGTCCAACAAGTGACTTTTACTTGTATTTGATTGTCTATTCTGGGCAACTTCTAATTGTAGGGAATTGTGAGCAGTCATTTTTTTCTTAATATGGACCTCAAGATGGCTTCTATTTCTACAGTAATAGAAAAGGTGGGGTCCTATAGTAAGGAAAAAGCAGAGAACAAATATTGCTATCGGAGGAGGTAAGGTTGTTAATGGGACCTTACTTTTTTGACACCATATAATTTGAATGAGGTGGTAAAGTCTAATTGGGAGTAAAAGTGTTTCTTCTAAAGGGAATGGCATATTCAAAATTTCAAGAAGTTCCTGGGAAGTGATGAGTATTCCTGAACAAACTAACAACATGTGAGAGGAGATAATATGACTGTAAATATAATTAAAACCTTATGCTGCAGCTTGATTGTGGTGGCCCTTACATGCCACGTTAAAGAAAGTAGACTTTTTCTTATAGGGATTAGGAAGTCTCTGAAAAGTTTTTAATAGATGAGTGATATCAGATTTGTGTTTTGGAAAGAGAACTCTAGGGTTAGATCAGAAAGAGAATTAGAGAGAAGACTGAACGCTTATCAGTCCACCTTAATCTGACATTAGAATCTAAAGAAGTCCGCCTTTTATTATTTTGTAGAAACTGTTCTGTATGTTCAGCTATTTAAACATATTCTTCCCTAGAATTCTGCAGCTTTGTCACCCCCTTTTTGAGGAGGAGTGGTCAATTACATGGGACAACCAAATCAGACTTACTACAGTTTCATATAAGGTAGGCTAATGCCTTCTGATTTATTTCCTATAGTTTTGTTGTCCTGCCAAGTAGTTTCTATGGTGTCCTTGGCTCTAACTCTAAGACCAGCCTACTGGAATTTGTTGGGTCTCTGACAAATGTAGAGTTGATAAGTGTCTTCCTCTATCCGTCCATACTATGTTTTAAATTTGTTTACAAGGTTGATCGGTGATATAGGCCAGCAATTCATGTATCATTTTATGCTTTATTCTATCAGGTAGCTGTGCATAATAAATGTTTCAAACTTTTGATTGAGCTTCATATATTCTATAAATCTATGATTTACATTTGTTAAGATATATATTTAAATAATTTAAGATTTTACAAGTAAACCACACATACAAACGTGGGTTTTAGCATCTGGTAACACATTGACTATTGTTAACTTTTGGTGGCAGTTCAACTCATTTTTGTATAACCAGATAAAAGTTTCTTGCCATCTCTGAGCACATATTTATTCATATGTATGTATCATTGAGTAAGAGGTTTGTAGCTTTGCATGCATCATTCTTTGAACTTGGGCCTGAGCATGACTCCTCATAATCCATTTTGCAAGTCAGTATTCTTTTATGGCAGACATGAGGTGGGCTAAGTCAAATGTTAGGCAAAGCTCCATTCATACTCTCGAGGATTCTGCAGTTAAAAGTGAACATATAACTTGCTATGCACTAATAATGCAGCATTATAAATGGTTTCGGAGCGTATTGTACTTTTAGAATATCTAAATTTTATATTTTTGATAAACATTATGTCTACATTTATGCTTATAAATGTTATTTGTTTCTAATCGAAGTGCAAGAATTATTCTTAAAAATAGAACTCCACCACCCATTATAAATAAGAAATTTTAAAATAATGTTTGATAATGATTAATGACTCCGATGATTAAGCCAATTATATCAAAGGGCAATTTTTATGTACTCTCAATGACTGTTTCTTCAGTCAATGGTGCATAAACTAAAGGGGTAATCTGAAATTTTTCATGGGAATTCACTTAAAGATAAGAAAATACAGTTTGTCTTTTATGTTTTACATATATGCTCCTAAATACTGCCCGAATTCTAAAAAAATATTTATGTTGTGAACTTTTCCACATTAGTTTTGAGGTCCCTGCAAAGTTACATATAATTTTGAAATAGGACAAAGAAAATAAACAATATAATTTCCATTTCCTTTTAGCTTATTGCGAATGGCTTACTACTACTAAAAAAAGTTTAAGTAACAGATAAGGTGATTTCAACTCATCATATTTGAAAGAGAGGTACATACAATTAGGAAAAAAAGAGAGTTAATTCCTGGATGATTAACATTGCAACAAACATGTGATATGGATAAACTGGGAGGAAAATACTACCCATGTTGTCACATAATTCAAAGCAGAAAAGTTTCTAAGAATGATTCATTGTCCAAAGTCTGAAATTATGTGGATTATTTGTTAGGCCAGAAAACATTTGGGATATTAGTTTATAACTAATTTTCCTTTCTGTTTTATTTCAGATTTTGTTTTCTTCACTCATAGTCAGCCCTGTATTTATTATGAAAGTGGGAAATAGTAGAAAAAGATAAAAAGGCTGTTATGTCCACATTGGTTTTTATCTATGACCATTCCTCCATTTGCACTTTCAGCTCTAATTATATTGGCTTTCTTGCTAGTTCTAAAACTAGTGAAGTCCAGCAAACATCAAGGCCATTGCACTAATCTTTTTCTTTCCAAATTCTTGATTTCATTCATGCTTCTGCTCAGATATCCCTTTTTCAACGAGCTTGTCTCCAGCTACCCTACTATATTGCTTTATCTTAATATAAATTCACATCATCAGAGAATATGGTTTATATTTATTAGTTGCTTATTTTCAGTTTCTCCCACAAAAATGTTATCTCCATGAGAGCAATGACTTTGTCTTATTTTTATTGCTAAGTAGCCAGAAATATGTAGTCAGCATTTAGTAGGTATTTAAGAACTTGTTGATTGAATGGATGAGTATCTCAGAAATCACAGCCCTTATAAAATATAGAAGATTTGAGGATTTTTTTTCCTTGAGAAGCAGACAGAAAGAGTATGATGTTCTGTTCCTAGAGTATTTAAAACATAAATAAATAAAATACAGAAGAAATGATGGGAGCAGAGAATAAGTGGAGAAAAGGGCCCTGAACCCTAAGATCTGTGGTGAACTCTGGCAAGGTAGGAAAACACCTGAGAAGAAAATGATTGTTGGGAACTCTTTTGGTGTACAAGATTGTCCTGCGTACCAATTCCTAGGCTGTAGGCTCCTAGTATACTCTAGCAGGCACGACGGTAGCAGAAATACTCACATGACCTGGAAAGGGAAGTGAACTATTTCAGTAGTCCTTAATGGGACTCAAAAACCAAGAACCAGGGATGGCAGTCCTAATCCCAGGTTCTGTATATGCTCCCTAAAACCTTGAGACAATCCTGGGGATAGGAAGAAACACTAAATAACTGGTGATGTTATTTCTACTTCTTGGTAATGGGGGCTTGGAGAACAAATTGTTATATTAAATAGTTATATTCCTTGTGCCCTTGAATTTATGGGCTGAAATTCATAACTGCCACATTTACATTTCAATTGAATGAGAGTACATGTATTATCTGATTTCCATTTGCTTGCTTTATAATATACATGCAGGTGAATGTGAGGAGGATGCATGAATTTAAACACTTGACACTTAGATAACAGGGGGATTTTTTGCTAGTATTTGGGTCAGTTCTTAACCCACCGGAGAGGATGTTGGCAAAAAATGTAGTGACATCTGTACTGACAGTGTGAAAGCACTGAGGTCAACAACTGCTGAGATGGCAAGGATGAATCTATTGCCCAAATGTGTTCAAGTCAGCACCACATGTTGCAAAGAAATTATAGAAGCCAGCATCTTTCAAAAACAGTTTTAGGAAATGTCACAAAATTGCCAAATGTATTAACAATCTTATTCAATAGCAGACTTTTTAAGAAATATTTCTACGAGTGTAGAATCAATGTGGAGGCTTGAATATGTCATATGAGACAAACTCATTACTTTTGCTGACGAAAACAATCCATTTGCTTAACATCTCAAATACACCGTCTCTCTCAAACATGTTTGTACAATGTCTTCGGAAAGTGTTGGATATTTTATTTTTTAATAAGATGATGGGCTCATTTTGGCAGTGGGGGATTGTATTATGTTGTACACTATGGCAAATACAGTGTCAGTGAATGGATTCTGGATTCAACTTGACAAACAGAATAAATGTTGAGTGTCTTCAGTTCTTAAGCGAATATCTGAGACAAATGCCACTAACCTGAGATTTATTTATTTTTTTAAATCATCACTGAATTTATAACAAGATATATTTGAAAATCATTTTTCATCAAAAATAAAGTTCTAAACTCGCCAAGGAGCCTCATTTTCTTGTTCTAAATCTTTCAGCTATCGGGGGATGTAAGCAGTTAGCAAAGTTTGTTATTGATTGAACTATGGAAAAAACAAAACAGAAACTCTCTACTATCCACGATTCTGCTACATTTAAATAAAGAGCATCCTGTGAGTAGAATGATAGCTATTAGGTTGATGCAAAGGTAATTGCAGTTTAAAAGGTTTAAAAATTGGAAAAAATGCAATTACTTTTGCACCAACCTAATATTATTGTTGCAGCTGCTTATCTATATATTTGAATTTTTCCCTGTTCAATTAACCAAAACAAAATTGCAAGATAATTGGATGCTAAGGCTTATTTGCGCTAGAAATGTTTTCATGCAAAATCCTTAAACCAAATGTTTGGTTATTTTCTGAAATACTTTCTGTGTTCAAAAATATCCATTTTTTTTTTCCCTTTGGTGATGTTAGTTTACATAAATGCCATAAAATTCAACTTCATTTATACTATTAGTTACTACTTTCATTTGCTTTACCTTCTAGGGTCTTGTGTAAGATTTTGTTTTTAGTAAAATATTTCTATCACTGAAATAGTGTGAAAATCACCATATATATTTTTCATTTTGTCTACACACTTTTGGAAATTTATTGTCTAGATATTGTGATCTAGACTTTTGGGAACTAGTTGTGAGAAAAAAGTTATGATACCGACACTGCCCTTTCTGAAGTTTACAATCTCACAGGGGAGGCTATGCATAACGACGTGAAATTACAACTGCCATAAGTGCTGTAAAGTAAAGGCACACGTTGCTATGACAGTTTATGACAAGTTGTTTTGTTTTTGTTTTTTTTTTAATAAGTAAGAAAATCAGGGAAGGCTTGCTACAAAAATCCTTGCTTGAGTTGACATCTAATGGAGTAAGTAACTAGACTGGGGGTGGAAAGACTCATCCTAGAGTGAAGAGCGTGCACAGAAGGTGGGTGCCGCTGGGCTGCAAAGGATTATCAATGGGCCAAGGTGGGTGGCGAGAGCTGAGATGACAAGCAGCCAGGGTTCAAGTTAGGGAGCTCAGTCTTCATCCCAAGACCAATGGGAAGCCACTGAAATCATTCCAGTAGGAAGTTACTTGATCATTTATGAACTTCAAAGAAGTCCCTCTGGTTTAATGAGGAGGACAAATTAGAAGGAAAGGAGAGAAGAAGACAAAGGTAGCAGGCTTTTGGAATATTCCAAATGAGAGAAAATAGTAACTCAGGCTATCAAGCTTTGAAAGAAGATAATGGATAGACTTAAGAATTTTTTTTTTTTTTTTAGTGGCAAGTTACCAACAAATTGCCTTTGAGTATATAGGGATTCTTTGGGTTTGTTTGTTGTTTGGGTTTTAACTTGAATAACAGCTCAGATGGTGATGGCATCCACACACATTCTAGGCCTCTGTTTTTTCTAATGTAAAATGCAGGGGTTATTTCTAATGCTGTTTCCATGTCTAACATTACATAGTAGCCCTAACCAATTAGTGAAGTACTCAGATAAAATCAGCTTATCTATAATGTCCCATCAAATGAGATCATCTTTCTTTTAGTCTCTGTTCAGTGACCTATTATGGTACATATAACTTATATGAAAGGAAAAGAATAAAATATGAGTTCTAGTTAATAATGTAAAGGTTAAAGTTAACATGGATTTTTATTGAGATTATTAATTTTCAAAAAACATGAAATACAGATTTTTTTTCATTTTAAAGTTTCTCTGAACTGTTGCCTTGTACCATTTTCCTCTATTCATGCACTGCTCTTTTAGAAGTATAGAATCGCTCAGTTCCAGAAACAGACCTGAGGCAAAAACACTCTCTAAAAGCTCCCAAACAACTTACTCATTTTGCTCTAGCAACCCTTTGAAGTGTTTAAAATTCTTAATCAATATTTGCTTGCGGTTGTGAGGATGAAGGCATTTGCATAGTTACAGTATAGACTTTGTACTGTATGCTTTACCTGTTGAATATACTCATACTTAGACATGATGTTTGCCTTTACAGCAATTATCTTGTTGACCATGGAAAATGAGAAAGTAAGCCTTGGTGATAGGCATATATTATCATCTTCCCTACTGGTGCAGACACAGCAGGAAAATAGAGCTGGACCAAGTTATAATCTCTTTAATACCTTATAAAAATGTACTTTCATTCTAATTTCTAAACTCATATCATTCCTTAGATGATATTTAGAAATGCAAAAACCACCAAAATGAGTATTTGTGGCATATATTTTAATTTAGTTTATTCTTTCTCGTTAGCTAGCCATATCTTTAAGGTTATATTTATTTTTTTTCAAAACTCTTTATTTATGGTCTCATTTCATAAATCTTTATTTATGTTCCATGTTAAATTATATACTCCATATTAAATTATATGTTCCATGTTAAATTATATACTCCATATTAAAAAATATAAATTACGATGACTATTCTGCCCATGTCTTTCTTTTGTGGAGAGAACTTGGCATCGATCAATCAGTAAGCTGCTTTTAATGTAAATGTAAGGTAGAAAGTTTCCTTTCCATGATGAAGTTTCTATTTTCCTAGTTTAGGGCAGAATTTGCCAGCCCCTAAATAAATGTTGTCTGTATAGCTTGTTACAGATACTTTTCCGGAGCTCTCTCTACAGAAGCAGGATGGTATAGCAGGGAAAGCACTAAGTAAGGAGTCAAGTAACTTTTTCCAGCAACTCATGTAAGCTCCTTGAGTTTCCATTTCCTCATATATAAACTAGGTATAATAACATCTTCCCTACTTACCTTATACAATTATTTTGAGACTCAAACAAGACGATTTAAAAGTACGATAAAACCTTTTTCTTATTTTATAAAGTACTATATTAGTAGAAATATATAACTATTTTTGTAGGGAAGCATTTTATTATACAAACAATGTATGCCTATTAGTTTTATTATTCCATGATTATGATAATATTGATGATTATTGTATGTTTCCTATAACTACTATAGCACACTACCACAAACTTGGTAGCTTAGTATAACACAAATTTATTATTTTATAGTTTTAGAGGCCAAAATTAGCTTCAGTGGGCTGATGTCAAGGTGTCACCAGGACTGGATCCTTCTGGAGACTCTAGGAAAGGTTCCCTTTCCTTGTCTCTTCTGGCTTCTGACGGCCACCCATACTACTTGGCCCACGATCCTTTCCTGAATCCTTCCAACATCTTGGCCCATCATCACACTGCCTCCTCTCTACTGTACACAAATCTTCTATCTCCTTCTCCTAAGAACACTTCCGATTATACTTAGGGCCCACCCTGATAATCCAAGAGAATTATCCTCATCTCAAGATCCTTTACTGAATCATATTTGAAAAGTCCCTTTTGTCTATAAGCTAACATTCACAGGTTTCAGGGAATAGGACGTGGATATACTTAGGGCCATTATTCAGCCTATCACAATTATTAAAAGACTTTCGTGTTAACCAAGTACCTGCAAGGATAGGGAATCAGATGAATGCAACTAGTTACTGTTCACGAAAGCAGTCGCCCACAGTGCATTGCCTTAGAATGGGGAGAGACTTCCAGCTTGAGGCCTGAAAAATCCCTGGAACATATCCAATATAAAAATGCATTGGCCTGTTAATCCATAGACACTAAAAATATCACTACAACGTGGGGAGGCCTCAGAAGTGGCTCTCATGTTAGAAAGGCTAAGAGTGGCTGAGACCCAACAGGAAAGGCTAGGACCACGTGACTGGAGACATCTAAAGAATCAGGCTCTGCTCTGTCAGCCCCACTTTACAGAAGCAAGACTGTTGTCTGCTTTAAGTATTGGCCTTCCAAATATCTTTTTGGTTTAATAAAGGGTCTTAGAGGTAAAAACAATAATGCTAATAATTGTCTGGAAAAGGCTATTCCAAAATATTATTATTCAGTCCAGCAACCACGATAAGCTGGAAGAGTGAGGAACTTTCTTTTCATATATAAATCATTCATGGTTATAGCACCATTAAAAGGAATGGTTACTTTCTCCCACGTATAATCATTCTAATACTTCTTTTCTATAAAAGCACTAACTAGTCATTGGGGTTTTAAGTTTTTTGTTTTTTTTTAACTTTACTGTTCCTTAATAAGTGATCAATTATGATAATGGGTCTTATTAGAATTCAAGTATAAAAAAAGTGTTGAGCAAATTACAGTTCTTTGCAATTGCTGATTCCTAAATGAATTCTCATTTTTTAGTTCTATGCTCACAAAGCAATATTAATTTTGATCTAAGTGGCCTAAAAGTAAATTAGTATCTTTTCTCATCCCACCCACCCATTCACTGGAAATTAACTATAGTGCAAATTTGTTTAACACTTTTGACTGAGTTATAGGTAAAACAATGACTATAAGTCTATTTTTCAATTTGCATACAAATTATGTAGTTTTTAAATTTTAATTCAGAGGCTCATGAAATCCTAACACATGAAGGAGAAAAACTGGATCAGTTTAATAAAATTTGAATGTTTGACTTTTATTTTTATCTAAATTGTCTACATAACTGTCTAACTATTAGCTAGAGAAAACAACTGACACTTGCCCATAGAATAAGAATCTAAATTTTGCAATTGGCATTTTGGAAAAAATACATACTTCAGACTATACCTGGTTAATAGGTCAAAAGTCAAGAAACAATTTAATGTAATATAGAATATCTACCTTAAAATTTTATTAAATTTATTGGGATGACAATGGTTAGTAAAATTACATAGGTTTCACATGTACAATTCTATAATACACTCTCTATATATCACATGGTATGCGCACCACCCAGAGTCAATTCTCCTTCCATCACCATATATTTAATCCCTTTTACCCTCTTCTACCACTCCCCTCCCCCCTTATCCTCCGGTAACCACTAGACTATTGTCTGTGTCTATGAATTTTTGTTTCTTTGCTTGTCTTGTTTCTTTGTTGCTTTCAGTTTTACACCCCACATATGAGTGAAATCAAATGGTTCTAAACTTTTTTGTCTGACTTATTTTACCTAGCATGATAATATCAAGATCCATCCATGTTGTCACAAATGGCAGTATTTTATCTTTTCTTATGGCCAAGTAATAGCCCATTGTATATATGTACCACATCTTTATCTAGTCATTTATCGAAGGACACTTTGGTTGTTTCCACGTCTTGGAAATAATGTTGCAATGAACATAGGGGTACACATATATTTTCAGATTTTTTGGGTAGATACCAGTAAAGTTACAGGATACAAAACCAATGTACAAAAATACATTGCTTTCCTATGTACTCGTACTAACAATGAAATTTCAGAAAAAGAAATTGAAATATGCCTTTTGCAATTGAAACAAAAAGAATAAAATTCCTAGGAATAAACTTAACAAAATATATGAAGGACCTATACAGAACCAAAATGTATGAAGGAACTACAGTGAAAAGTATAAGACATTATTAAAAAAAATTGAAGAAGACACAAAGAAATGGAAAGATAGTCCATGTTCATGGATTAGAAGAATCAACATAGTTAAAATGGCAGTATTACTGAAAGCAATATGCAGGTTTAATGCAAACCCCATCAAAATCTCAATGGCATGTTTTTCAAGAAATAAAAGAAAATCATCAGATTTGTATGGAATCACGAAAGACCCCGAATAGCCAAAGCAATCCTAAGATAAAAGAATAAGGCCAGAAGAATCACACTCCCTGACTTCAATTTATACTATAAAGTGACAATCATCAAAACAGTGTGATACTGGCAGTAAAACAAATACACAGACCAATGGAATAGAATTGAGAAACCAGAATTAACTCATATATATATATATATATATATATATATATATATATATATATATATATTTGGGCAGAATACCCACCTTTTAGTCTGTTCTCTACAAACTAATCCCACATTTCTGACTTCCTTGCTATTGAGTCTTCCTAACATGATTTCAACCTGAGCCCATTCCCTCCCAACTTCTACATTTTCCTGCGGTTATCAATGGCATATACTTCCCTCAGGCTTCAAAGCAATGGGTGTCAGAGTCATTTCTAACTTCTCCCTGTTCTTACACCAATGTGCTAGTAAACATCAAATATCCCTTGTCTTTTTAAATAATCTTTGATTTTTATTGTATTTCCCATTAGTTATGCCATCACTCTAGACAGAAGCCTTGTAACAATTTACTTTTCCTTCTTCAATGGCCAATTTAAGCACCTACTTTCAACTCACTTTTCCAACCAACTATCAAACAAATTCTTTTTGCATATTGATTTCATCTTTTTACTCTTAAAAATGCTTAGTGGTCATTTCTCAAATCTTTCACCATTTTTTGTCATTTTATTTTTGAAGCTTATCTTATCAGTCCATTATTATTCCTACAGCTCATGCTTCCTCAGCCACAGGACATTTTAATTTTCCACCACCCCAAATTTGTTCCTGCATTTATGTTGTTTTATTTTGTTGGAGTTTCTTCTTCTATTAAAATTCCACCAGTATTGAAATTATTCTTTATTGTTTTATTTTATGTTTGAAGTATTTCACACAAGCATAAAATACTACTCTGGTTGTCAAAACTGAAGCAGGAAAACCAGTTAGAAAGCTAAATATTTGAGTACTGTACATGAGAGGTATCTGATTCTTTGATATTAGCCAAGCTTGGCATTGAAATCAGACAAGTTATTAGATAACATTTTTATGGCTAATTTTACTGATGATAATTACCCAATTTAAAAATTAGATTTTTGCCTGAGCTTTTAGAATTAAATATGTATTTCTCATTTTTATTATTAAAAATGACAAATGTAGGCAACAGATTTAGGCAAACACTTGTTTTCACAGCATTCCTAAGTCATCACTTGATAAGATCGAGTCCACTTTATATTTTTAACATTGTTTCTAAGTTAAACAAATATATAAAGTTTGACTACTGAAAACATATGTAGAAAAAAATATAGTGATTTTTAACCAAATGCTTAAAAATAAGAGTGGTGGCATCTACTTTCTTCAACATTTTGGAACCATAAATAAAAGACTGTAAATCTGTGAGATCATTGAAGCCCAGGGAGTGAGTTTTAAGCTGCAATTTGTTTGACTATAGAAACTGTAGGTTTAAATATTTCAAATATTCCTCCAATAATTTGCAAAAGGAGTTGGGTTGACTTCTTGAGGACACCTTACACAAATACAGGCACTACAGTAATGAAATGAGCATTCTATCTCCGCTATAGCCAAGCTCTATTATTAAAGCCAGTAAAACTGAGGTTGTATTGAAGAATGTAAATAGCTATGCTTAGAATTTACAAAATTGCTTTCAAACTGCACTCCCTCTTTCTCCAAATTAACTCCTCTGATGGATTTTTTTCCCTAGTAGTCTTTTTCTGCTTCCTCAAACTATAACTAGACAGTGAAAATTGTCTCAGTGCATGCCTGAAGACATTATAAACTCCAGTCATACTTCTTTCTCCTTATTAAGAAAAGGCTTCCTCTGAATGATATAATCTCAATAACCTAATGACCAGAAAGTGATTTTGGAACACCATCATCACTATTCCTCTTTACTAGACTGTAACAGTAGCACAGGTACAAAATTATTCATATTCTGTCCTTTTAAAAATACCGGTAAAGCAGAAACACAGCTAGTGAATCCAGACCCCAAATGTGCCTAGTCATGCACATTTTGGAGAACAGAAAAAAATAATCCTTATTTGAATAAGTATTTTGTGTCTGAATGCAGTTATAAAACTAATAATCTATAAAGGTTGGTAAAATCAAAACCAGTATTTGTAGTCATATTGCAGCTCATTTCTAGATTCATGCTAAAGCGACATTTAAATGTTAGATAGTTGATATCTGCAATTTTGAGAGGAAATGCTGAATTGGTTTAAAATAGCTTCAAAGAGGTAGA
This sequence comes from Rhinolophus sinicus, assembly GCF_036562045.2. Lineage (NCBI taxonomy): Eukaryota > Metazoa > Chordata > Mammalia > Chiroptera > Rhinolophidae > Rhinolophus > Rhinolophus sinicus. The sequence continues at coordinate 90,286,394 of NC_133758.1, forward strand.
TATTCATGTGAGAATTAATTGGTATACACATACAGGAAAACTGCTGAAATTATTTACATTTATCTGTTTATAAACTCTCTTGGGTTTCATCCTAAACATTATTCAATGCTTAGTTATAATTGTGGGCATTTTTTTCATTAATCACAACTAAGATAGAAGTTTTGACAATAACAAATATGGAATGTATCTCACTTTCTCTGTGGAGTTGTGATGGGGAAAACAATGCAAAGTAAAGAAATAAAGCCAGTAAGTCACAATATAAAGAGAATAAGTCAGTGTGCCCGAAAGTTGGACAATTTCATCAATCCAAACTCATAAAGTCAGATTTGCTGTGTCCTAATCTGGGAAACAGACTTTACTAACCCTGAATGCTTAAGTTTTCGCTCTCAAAAATAACACCCTTTCGTCTGTCATTGCTGAGTGTCCCTCAACTGCTAATTCTTATTGAGTCTCACTCTGCACCAGACACAATGGGAACTGACTTTCATGTAATATATGTTATATATCTTCTACTAGAAGTCAGACTTTTCTTTTGATTTTGTACCCTCATCCTGGTATGTAGTGGAGTACTTTGCAATACATTATTAGGAAATAAAAATAAAGTGATAATAAATAAAAATTGTAGTCTGACCAAATGAACTTTTAAAAATTTTCAAACTGATTTTTATCTTTCTCTTTTTAACAAACCATCAATGCATAGTATTTTATGTTTGAACAAAAGTGAACTAAACACAATAACCAGGATACATGCTCTTATAGACACATAGCTAAGGGAACAATAACAGGAAACCTTTGATAAAAATGACATAGAACACATAGGAGATAAATGTCACATATGTGACAACTAACTAGAATTAAACAAATACATAAAGCAAATAAATTATGCTTTATGAATTTAAAAATGAATACAATTAAAGCTTTAGAAGATAAAATGGAAGTAGTATTTCACAATATAAAGTGAAAATAAAATAAATTATAACTCAAGAATACAATAAAAGGAAGATAGTTGATAGAGAGATAGACACATAATTGCTATACATACATAACTTATATATCTTTATTGTGAATTATGTCTTTTAGTATTTAAAAGTCCTCATTATTTTAATAATTTTTGTATTGAATTTTACCTGACTGATTCCAAGATCAAAATCTGTGATTTCTTATTACTAATATTTTTGGTATATATTGTACTTTTATTTTTAGAATTTCTGAATCATTTGATTTATAGATTTTGTGATGTACGCTGGCTCTCCTGCACTTATCATTTCTCCTCATTTTCCTTCTTATACATACCCCTCAATCAAAGAGATGTATTGTTAGGAGCCAGAGAAGGAAGGAAGACATCCTGCTTATCAGAACACTCATCCTGCTTATCAGGAGCATGTTAGTGAGCTTCTCAAACAAATCCTGAAAAGAAAATTGACAGAAACTACCTTGAGAATCAAAAGGGAAGACTGGGCACCTCAGCAGGAGAAGAAAGATAAAGAGAAGGGAGAGTGGGAGGCAGTTCTACCTATAGAAATAAAAGTTTCCACACAATGTAAGGAGACGCCTTTCACCCTCTTGGGATTGGTCAGCTCCACATCTTGGAGTGTATCTGCCTTTACTAAAAAATATTTACTACCCTATCCCTGCACAAAACGCTATCTCTTGACTGAATTCTTTCCCTCGAGAAGACAAGAGCTGAAGAACAAAATCATCACTACCCCGTAACAGAAGATACGCGTTTCAGAAGCACCAGGATAATTGTAGCTGACATCTCATCACATTTCATAAATTTATATCATAATTTATTTAAAATAATTGTGAGAAATGTCTACCTCTTTTGGCAATTTACATAATATTCTGTACTTATATGCATGTAGGCTGAGGATTATCTTATCTCCAGAAATGTAAAGCACGGGATCTAAGTAAAGTGACTATATGTCATATTAGGAATGATACACACTGCAGGATAAAATGAAAATCATTTAATCATATTTCCTGAAGGTCTTTATCCCTTTTAGAAATCATAATGTACTAAGGCTCTCACGGCATGAAAATAGAAAAGAGAAAGTAAATCTACTGAAAAAAATTAAAGAAAAGAACTGATAGATGCAGCCATAGTCTCATAAATAAGACAAATGAATGAAGAGAAAGTAAGAGCTTCATTCCATCTTTGAAAGTTAAGTTACATACATGCCACTTGAAATTCTCACCCTGAGAAAATTATTATTTTAATAGTAATTATTTAAAAAAATAATAAAATTTTGGAAAAGTGAATAAGTGAAATAGGAGAAAAATTGTCTAATCGGTTAGAACAAATCAACTTTTTAAGGTATGGTATTCTACATAGCTATTTGCCACAAATTGGCAGCCCACCATTCCCTTCAGGGCTTTTTCGATGATAAAAAAAAAAACAAAAAAAAAACATGAGCTATGGATCCTGAAAAGAAAATAGGTCTCAGTGTGCTAAGGAAACAATGATTGGAGTTTAAGGGTATTGAAACAGTAAAAACTTGAAGGAACAGAATCTCCAGGGTGAAAGAGACCTCTGAGAAACGGGCATGGTATTCTGCAGAAATTTTCCCTGAGGCATAAGCTGAGGGATAAAATTTGAAGAACACAGTTCTAAGAAAGCAAGCAGAGAGCAGCTGCTAAGATACTCAAATTTTAAGCAGATATTGTGGCAGTCTTGTGGTGCTGTGGAGATGAAAATTGGAGTTTAGAACCATTACAGAAGAGGCCCTTACAAAAACCTCAGGCGGTCAGTTGAGACACCTGAAGGGGCAACACCCATGCCGAAGAAGCTCTCAGTAGTAGATCACCCTCCACTGAAATAAGGTGATCTGCACGCTTAACTGGCCCATAAGAAGAATGGGCCAGTTATCCAGAGCCCAACACATTTTGATTTACAACATCTGGCATTCAGTCAAAAACGAGCAGACATGCTAGAAAACAGGACCAAATGATCGAGAAACCTAAGAGTAAAACAGTGAAAGTGAACCAACAGAAATTCCAGATATCTGAGTTTTCAGAAATAGATTTTCAAATAACTGTGTTTAATATCTTCCAAAAATAAATGCAAAGATGAAATACTTTCACCAGAGAATTGAAATTAAATTTTAAAATCAAGTCGAAATCAGAGGACTTACAAAATATGGAAATTAAGATATAGATGAATTTAACAGCAGAATAACCACAGTAGGATAAAGAAAATGTATACCTATAGAATTGTATACATATACACACACAAAGTATATAGTTGAAGCAAGCAAAAAAAAAAAAAAAAAAAAAAAAGAGAGAGAGAGAGAGAATTGGAAAAGAAAATAAGAGCTATGTGGAAAATGATGAAAAAGTCTGCCATATCTGAAACTGGATTCCAAGAAGAAGAAATAGAGAAATAGAAGAAATATGAGAAAACACACTGGCTGAGAATTTCCCCAAACTTTTGAAAAACATCAAGCCATTTGAGATGTTCAGGAAGCTCTATGAATCACAGCCTGGCTAAATACTAAATAACACTGAAGCACATCATATAAAACTGCTTAAAACTAAGACGAAAAGAAAATCTTTAAAACATGCAAATTAAACAGACACTGTTATAGTTTCAAAGGAGTGAAAATAAGATTGAGAGCTGACTTTTGAAACAAAACAATGGGAGACTGAAACCATTTACAGTGCTGAAAGAAAATAACTGAATCTATACTTAGAAAGAATATATTCTTCAAAATGAGGGCTAAATAAAAGCCTTTTGGACAAACAAATACTCAGAGAAGTTGAGGCCATAGCACTTGTCTTAAATGAAATACCAAAGATAATTCTCCAAACAGAAAGAAAATAACTACTGATTAAAGAATAAAAAAGACTGAAGAATAAAAAGTGCTGGAAAGGGGAAATATTGGACTGTATCAAAACAAATACTAAATACTAAAATAATAATAATAATATATGCAGAACGAAATATATGTAGAATTAATATTCATGGTATCAATAGTGCAAAAGTTAGGAGAGAATTTTTAAAGTACTTTCATTGATTAGAAAATGTAAAAGTAATAAACATATATGCTAATTGAAGGATATATACTTTAATATATAGGGTATGCATTGAAAGCATTAAAAGAATAAAAAAATATTGTTTAAAAAGCCTAATTAATTATCATTATTTAATATTAAGCAACAAATATTAAGCAACAAAGAATAAATGGGATGCAGAAAATAAGCGGTAAGATGACATAAACCCAAACATGTAAGTAACTGTCATTTATATTAACTATTAGAATTCATAGACAAAGAAAAATGTTAGGCTAAAAAAATAAAAATGCTACTATTTCTTATTAAAAGAACATAAATATATAAACATACATACATATATGAATAAATACAGACAGGGCAAACAATAAGAAAAATAATACAAAATATAAAAAAAGGAATTTTGTAATAATGAAGTCAATTAATAGCATTACATTTTTATGCACCTAAAATCATATCAAAATAAATAAAATAAAATAAATTATGAAATAAAGTGAAATCCACATATGCAAACTAGTAACATTTATTTCAATAACTTATGTAAATAGGGGTGAAAAAAGAATAAGCACACACACCAAAAACTAGGCCTGACATTTATAGTAAACTATACCCAACAGCTGCAGATGGCCATTCTTTTTAAGTGCATAGGTAACAACCAAATCAATCATATATTTGGCCATACCGTAGTGCTCAATAAAGTTACAAGGATTAAAAATATACAAAGAATATTCTTTGATCAGAGTAGTATTAATCAAGAAACTAATATTAAAAGTAACTTTAGGAATCTTGAATATTTGCAATTCAAACATACAACTTCAAAGAACCAGTGGAACTAAAGAAAAATCACAATGGCAATTAGAAATATTTTGAACTGAATAACACTGAATATCTGACATACAAAACTGGTGAGATGCAGTCAAATCTATACTTGGAGAGTACAGAAAAGCTGCGCCCTAAACATATACAATGACACTGAAAATTCATGATCTTAGCATCTATCTCAAGGAAAAACAAACCAAACAGAGTGAATTAAGCCCTTAAAATTTAGAAAGAGGAAAATAATGAAACAGAAAATAGAGAAAAATCAAAACAACCCAAAGAACAATAATATTGATAAATCCTTTGCAAGACAGTGAGAGAGACAGAGGCAGAGAGAGAGAAAGCGAAAAGGAGGAGGAGGAGATGGAGGAAGTTTTATTAGGTAGTTTCCTCGCAGGTGTGTGTTGAACACTATCCAGCTAGTATAGTAGGATGCTCTCATCTCTCCAGACTGCTCTCTTTGTGCAACTCTCTCCTATCTTGTAATATTTCCTGAAAACTCCACCTGCTTTTGTCTCCACAGATGCTCAGTTCCTCCCAATTACAGGAATCCTTATCTAAACATTCTTTCAAGGGGCAATCCCAGGATCTCACTTCATTTGTTCCCTTATCTCCTTAAAATCATGGCCTAATGTCCAGTATCACAAATACTGTTGTTTTCCTTATAATTTCTCCTTTCTTGGCTTTTGGGGAAGGAGGTGTAATCCAGTACCTGTAATTCTATTAGGCTGTAAGAAAAAATATTTTAAAATTCTTTAAAACCAATTACAGTCATTTTAAAAGGAAAAATATCAAAATGCATACATTAACTTCTAGTTAATAGAATGAAAATCATGTTTAACAGTGAAAAAAAAATTCAAGTTATAGAGAAAAACAAAATCACCCTATTACTACTCTCTTAAGAAATTATGTTTTCCTATCAAGGCAGCTGTGGAAAACATCTGTGTATTTATCTACCCAAGATTTTCAGTTGTGTAGTATCTTAGTTTTGTAACACAGTTATTGTAACACCTGGTTAATTCCCTGACCCTTTTGAAGGCAGATCTGTATAATCAGTAACTGCGTCTGGAAGGTAGTTCTCGTGTGATGAGCTACTTACCAGGCACAAGCAATGAAATGCCTTCCTAATGGACATAGGTAGAGGTGACAATGCCCTTTATGAAAGAAAATGTCCACTGTTCTCTGCATTGCAGGAAAAGTCCAATTATATTTGCTTGGAATAAATTCTGTTTGCTGACCTGATATGTGCTAGAGTTATGGGACCATGTTTTCTTTTCGATAGTCTCATAGTTGGTAATAGTGATTCTGCTGTTAAAGTTTGGATTCTTCAGGCTATCCCTATTTTAAGGGATTATGTAATTATGGATAAAAAAGGATACTCGAAATTGTTATTCTACTATTCTGACACAACATCAACTATTCCTGCGGTCTTTCTGTAAACAATGGTGATGGTAATGCAGACCTGTTTTATCAGAGTTAACTAAAAAGAAAAACTATAAAGAAACTAAATTTATAAGTAAAATATCAAAAACAAGAAGATATGATAACGATATTTATAGAAAATAAATCTCAATTAATTGATACTCCAAATTCTTTGTGAGTTTTGCTGTGAAAAATCAAGCTAAGTTTTATTCTTCCACATGTCCTTTCGTTCATATAACATATTTTGACAAATATAGTCTTTCTTTAATGATTTTGTTCAATTGGCTTCTCCCAAAAGCAGAGCCTGAGACTAGGATTTGAGTATGAGTAGTTTATTTAAGAGATGATTCCAAGACTCACTAGGAGGAAAATGGAAAAGTGAGACAGAAAAAGGAAGAAAATCAGTATAAGGTGCATAAATGAGCAGATATCTAATGCAAGCAACTGGGGATGGTTCTTCTGGAGACTTCTAAAACTTGGTAATACAACAAAGTTCTGAGGGTACTTCAGTTTGGAGGGGAGCACTGTAACATTTCCTGCAACGATTGAGGATGATTTTATTACTTACTTTCTTTATTCTTAGCAATAACAATTACCCAATAAATCAATTCATTTAGAAACTTCAGGAAGGTTAATTCTCTATTGGACACAGACCATACGTTGAAAGTGTCCATATTTTTAGGACTATATGTGCTGGTGAAAGGGGGTTGCATGAGTACATTTCTTATTTTGAGTTTTTAGATAGACCGTCTTAGGAAAGTGGCAAAACTTAGTGATTTTCGGGTTCTAATAACTTGACATTTGTTTTAAAAGCACTTTGATTGCATTGTACTTGATATTCTAAACATTAATCCCAAAATTGCCAAGTGAAAATTGCTTTTTCATTTGTGATAAAACTGTGAAGAACCATTGTCCTCTATATAATGTTCTACAAGGAAGGATTTTACCATATGGCCAGAAATAAAATGCATCCCTTTGGTCATTAATATATGCATTCCTTTCTATTATATTGCTTTATTTTGAGTCCTGACCTCCAGAATGCTAAGAATCAAATTTTATTCTTCAATTATGGCAACAATATCAATCCCAGCAGTTGTATGTTTATTTCCTCCATCATTCTCTTTTTTTTGTTTCCAAAAAAGTTAAAATTTGAAGTGCTTTAAATAACTTAACAGTGATATTCCAACATTTACATAGAGTGTTTTGTGACATAAGCTCGAGGGGAATGTTTCTAAGCCAAATACTCTCTGTGTAACAGGAAACAAGACATTTCCTACAAGTGAGTTCTTGTCAGTCTTCTCTATCTGAGAATAGTGAAACAGTGTCATTGGTTATTTTCATCCTAGAACTAAAGGTTCAAGATAGAAATGGTACCCACAAAGCAGGAGCCAGGAGAGGATGAATGTCCTTCTCAGATTTGGTCTTCATGTACCTCATAAAGATGTACCCAGTGACTTGACAATCTCCATTCTTTCTCCCAAGGAGTACATAATTGAGGGAAAAAATAACTAGCAATACTTTCTTACAGCAAATTTTAGGGGAAATTTTTCTGACTCTTGGTAGCTACCATGTTGGTGAAGTCAATTGTGTACCTTCTTCCCAAACCATTATGGCAAAATTGCTTATAGAGCCAGGACACAGACGCCTTCCAACCCACTCACTAAGCAATGGGTGAAGTCAGATTCAAGGCCAGGATTTGTGATTTCCACCAGAGACACAGAAACCAGGATAACAGAGTATGAAAACACTGTGCTCAGGAACACTGACTGCTTGAGGCAGGTGGTCCTGACACTGAGAGAAACACAGGACTCTCCAGGTACCCTTAATCACAGTTAGCCTCATCTAAGAGTTGTTTGCATGTAAGTTCACCTATATCACTTAATTATGGGCCCCTACTGGGCAGGCTCCACATCTTACTCAGCTGAATAACATCCATTATGCATTTTGTCTTAAATATAGTAACTTGGTACCCTGAAGGTTGAACTCAATTGTGCCGAAGCAATGGTCAAGTAAAACAGCCTTCACAGATGTAAAAGAAATATTGCAAATTGCAGCTGTGTACATGACTTCAGTAAAACATGCTTACTTCTTCTAAAAGAAAGAATACAAAAAGACTCTTAAACTGTTACTGTAATTATTTCACCAGGAAATGGATAACCCAAAAGAGTCTGTTTATGACTAGGCTGAGAAATTTTGTGTATCAAATTAAGTCATTTTTTCAAAATGAGATCATTACTTCAGGCAAATATGTAACTGTCAGCATATTATTTTTAGAAGTTTCAATTCCTGACATTTCAACTTAAGCAAACAAAAAAGAAATACTGAATTAACTTGTGCTAAATATTCACCATTTCTTCACACTCACATGTTTAATCACAAATACTCTGATTTACACTCTTTCACATCTATTTTTTCTCTTAAATAATGGAGCTTTCCTGTATAAGATCAAAGTAAAAACACTGTAGATTGGTCTACCACTTAAGAGCTCTAGCAAGTGTTTTGAAGAATTAAATATGAAAAATACGGAAATCAAAGAATTACAGAACAAATAGTATAAGGCTAAAATACAGTCAACCACTTCATATTGTTGACAGTCTTGTTATGTTTCCTTGCTGAATAAGAACCTGGGGTTTTATCTCAATGGTTGTATGTCATGATAAACATCACATTCCTAGTAAACATTTCTTCAGTTGTAGAACAAGGGAGGTAGACTAGAATGACATTTTAAGTGGCTTTAGAACTGATATTCTAAGCTTTCAATGTAGCCCGCTGACATTAAAAATTAAATCTCAATATAATTATAATGTGTGCTTGTTTCTGAGGATGTTGAAATAACCTGGCTCAGGGAAAACAAAAAAGCAAATCTAACATGTGTAGAGGATATACAAGCATTAAAAAAAATGAGGTATAATGGATGTATAATGTTATATTAATTTCAGGTGTACAACACAATGGTTTGATATTTGTTTACATTGCACAATGATCACCACCATAAGACTAGTTAACATCCATCACCGTACATAGTTACAAAATTTTGTTTTCTTGTGGTGAGAACTTTTAAGATTTACTCTTTTAGCAACTTTCAAATGTGTAATAGAGTAGCATAAACAGGCATTAAAATAAGGAATGTAAAATGATTTTTGAAATGTGAAGAAGTATGTGTTCACCTGACAAACTTGATTTTCCAATCTCACAGTCAATATTATGTTTAAGATTCAATTTATTGAGAAAGAGATATTTAAAGTTGAAATAAACTGAAGAATGTTATTTAAAATAGTAAAATAAATGTAAGGAGGTCCTTCTTCATGCCCCAGGCTAATCCCTGCATCCTGCTCCAAAGCCCATCTTCCCCTCTGGCCTCCAGGCATTGCTCTGTGAGTCATTCCTGTTCTCCACCTTCAATCACTTCCTTTCTACTGAATTATTTCCCCATTCCCTATTATTGTGACTAAGCCTCTCCTACCTTTTAACCTCCTCCATCAACCCTTAAATTTTTTTTTTAAAATGGACTTGCACATTGCCCTCCCAGGGTTTACCATCTAATGGGGACATAAACAGCCAAATAATCACATCAATCAGTATATAACGAAAATCTATCTAATTGCCAAATCTATGAAACTATTTTCAGTACAGTTCTACTTTATCAGTAGAATTGGTATCGTTGACTACTTCCTTCTTCTAAAACTTCCCCCTTCTCTTTCTTTCTGGGATAGTCCTTACCATGTCCTTGGCCTATTTCTCTACCATCTTTGTAAGTATGTTTTAATGGTATGTTTTAATACCTTCAAAGCAGATGATTTTCCCATGGCTGTGCTTTTTTAATTCCATCTTGTATCATTTTCCAGTCCTGTTATCTATTTCAAAGCTACATATAACTTTCCAGATGATAAATCCATTGGTTTTCATTTCAGAGTATATCCTAATTGACTTATGCCTCCCTTGCTTTATTGAATTACTTCTCCCATCAACCACCCTTTCTCCAACTATCTGTCCATTCTCTCCTCTTCAGTGATATCCATGTCTCATAGCTGTCCTCCATCTTTCTGATTATCACTGCTTAATTTTTCTTATTCCATCTTTGTTGCTTCTTCTCCATTTTTCTCTTAAGTTCCCAGGACTCTATTTTCAGTCTTCCTTCCATCTCACTTTATTCACTGTCTCTAGATAACTCCTTTCTTTCCTATAGTTTTAGCCATAAACTTATGAATTCCAAATCTTTATAGATAACCCAGGCCAATTCCTGGAACTACAGAGAGATATTTCCACTTGGGAACTAGACATTATATCACACCACAGACTTAATTGTTCCAGGATAGACCTCATCATGCTATTGCATCATGGGGATACTATTTTATAGTAAAGACTTCATTGTGTTGGGATCACTGGTTTGCCTAACTCTCTCAACATAGACTATGAGATCTTTAAAGGCCGCAACTTTGCGTCTCCATCTCTTCAAATCTAACATATAACCTGGCTTTTAGTCAGTGCTCAGTAATATGTCACGATGTAATGAACAACATAAGTCCATTAAAGTCACATCTTTACTTCTGGCACGTGAAGCCATATTTTACTGGAGGTATGTTTGAGGAGTGAATTAGAAAAATTAATCTAGAGAGATAAAAATTATACTTTCTTTTATCATCCTTCTGTTATTGTCAAGTTGACATAAGCTGGTTAAAGTATTCTGAGTGTATTAGTTTCTGGTGTGGAATAAGCACTATAGTCTCTTAGTTTTTAATTGAATGGAGCAAAGTCCCTAGCAGAGCATGACTTTCCTTTCTAATTACATTTTATGTTTCTGCAACAAAGACAAAATAAGGGGTGTTTTCCCCCGCCCTTGGTCTTCCACATGGGAGTCGTGGGCAACTAACGCTCCCTCTTTACCACAGAATCCCAAGGACTTCTGAATTCAGATAGGGTGACACTCAGAGAAAAAATAAGACCTTTTTGAGATTTACATTAAAAAAGAAATGTATCAACATATTTTCCTTGGAAAAATATAAATAAAAATATTGTAGATTCTTTGGGAAAAGATATAGAATAAAGCAAGTGAGACCAAAGCGTGAATCTTAAAACCTTAATAGCAACTGATAAGATAGGCTTTGATCTCTCTTCTCTCCTCTCTCTCTCTCTCTCTCTCTCTCTCTGTTTTCTTTTTCTCTCAACAGTTCAATATAGAGATTAGCAATAAGGACTGTCTTTAATTTTACAAAAACACTTCAAAATGTTCTGAAAAACTTATAGCTTCATTCTTTTATGAACAATGAATAACACAACTTGCTCTAAAAACACTTAACAAGAGCTCACTAAGCAGCTTAGGATTCAAGCATAAAACGTGTTCAATCCTTCTTAATGAGAAAGGGAAGGAAACACTGGTGGTGGCAAAGAATGAAAAACTTAATACTAAAGGACAATAAGAAGTTATAAGAAAAAAAAAACAAGAGCAATGTATAAAATAAGATCTTAGAATGGTTTGAAAAGAAATGAAGCAGTTAATTTATTTTACCTACGTCGAAAGGTTATTTTCATTCCATCCTTGCTTCCCTTGCTGACAGAACATAATTCTATTACACCTTAGCAACATCGACGCTACTTGCGATTGACATAAAATCCATACCCATTGGAACTCTGTGAGCACCAGACACAAGCTTCTGTGGACAATGTCTTAAAATATGTGTAGGAAATGATGACTCTAACACCAAGGGGCTGCTAACTGCTTTCAACAGGCATTGATCTCACCGGCGGTTTTCAATGTGCTATTTTGGATGATTGAAATATTTATGTGCCCTGTTACAAATCATTTCTCCACTGGGGATATAACACTTTTTGATAAATTATTGTTCTATTTTTTTCCAGCTTATGTTATCTTCAAAGAACCATTGTTGAAACGGAGTTGTTTTTTCAGTATCAATCAAATCAGGATATACAAAATTAGCTTAGGATAAAATGCCTTGAAAAGACACGTATTTTCTCAAGCTGTGCAGAATTCTACGATGCAATCAACAGAAAGACAACAATACTTTCCACTTACAGACTACTCTTTACCAAAGGCTTTCAGAGTATTTCTAAAACACCATCATTAAGCCATATCTACAGATATTGATGTAAATACATACAAAAATTGTAAAGCAAGTCAAGAGGTTGAAAAATATCAGTAAATCCTCCAAAAACTATATCTCCTATGCTCAACTTCATTAATTACAGTAGAGCTTTCACTCTCTTGAGCTCCATAGAAATTTTCAAAGCTCTACTACTTACATTTTGGTTGCCTAAGGAAGTTCACAGTATAATTAAAGAGTGACAATTGCCTGAGCATACAAAGAATGAAATGAAGAAGAAAAAGGAAGTACTGAGGTATGAATAAGGCAAAGCTGTAACAGTGTAGAGCAGAAGAGAGAGCAGATGGCTCTAGTTTGTGGACATCTGTTGAAAACTGGATACGTATTAGAAGGCAGTGAATTATGGGATGGTTTAAAGCTTCAACCTGGAAGATTATTCTAGCAGACATGCTTAGAATGACTTAGAATAGTTGAAGGTTAAACAAGAATATCATCATCGTCATCTCATCATCATCATCATTAGAGTTTTTTATACTCTTTAAGACATTTTTATATATGATGTTTCACTTCCTCCTTTCAACATCTTCATTTTGCTTGTTAAAAAATTGAAACAGGGTTTAATGTCCCACTCAAGCACAAATTAGGGTGTCAAGGACAGGATTAGTTCAAATACCCTCTTCCTTAGACCTATATTTTTTAAGACTGCCAGAGCAGATAAAATTATTTTTGAGTCAAAATCAATTTAAAGATGACTAAAGAAATTATTTTGGAAGTACACATAGTTGGTTAGGACTTTGCTAAACATATGGTTATACAAAGAATCCCAATAAATCACTAATACAGCTAGGTTAATTAACTTCAAGTTGCTTCCATAGAGTTTTAAAATGCAAGGTGTTACTATTCTTATCGTTTTACATAAGAAATATATGAAAATATCTAAGTATTAAACAGAATATGTTTTGTACTTCAAAATTTTGCTCATGACTCATATCTCCTACCATATACCAAAAAACAGATGATAGATAGGCATAACTGTAAAACCACAACTACAGTAGTCTCCCCTTATTCATGGTTTCACTTTCTGCAGTTTCATTTACCTATGGTCAACCATGGTCTGAAAATATTAAATGGAAAATTCCAGAAATATACAATTTGTAAGTCTTGATTTTTGAGCCATTCTGAGTAGCATGATGAAATCTTGTGCCATCTGCTCAGTCCCACCTAGGACGTGAATCACCAGCATATCCATGCTGTATATGCTGTTAAGTGACCCAAACATTTTGTCACTTAAACAAGATGATCACTTAGTAGCCATTTTGGTTATTAGACAGGCTGACAAGGTATCACAGAGCTTGTTTTAAAGTAACCCTTGTTTTACTTAATAATGTCCCCAAAGCATCAGAGTCATGAATCTGGGAATTTGTATATGCCAAAGAAAAGCTATAAAGTGCTTGCATCAAATGAAAAGGTATGTATATAGCTATGAAAAAAAAACATATATGTATAGGTATAGGATTCATCACTATTCACAGTTTCAGGCATAGATTGGGGGTCTTGGGATATATCACCCATGGATAAGGGGAGATTGCTCTATAAAGCTTTTCAAAGAAAAATTTTTTTAAAACATTGTAACTTTTTCAGGCAAAAATTTCTGGGAAAAAACATAAAAAACACAAATCATAAAAATAATAATTGGACCTCATCAGTATTAAAATTTTCACTCTTCAAAAGATGTTTATATGAAAAGAAAAATCCAGATTGGAAGAAAATATATGCAAAACATGACAATGACTAGTAATGAGAATATATATTTAAAAAACTCTCAAAGTTCAAAAACAAAAAAAAATCCAATAAAATATCGGCAAAAATTTGAACATTTTACCAAACAAGACAAATGAAATGCAACTAAGTATATGAAAAGGTACTCAATATTCTTGGTCATTAAATTCATTGACATACCATTGCATCCCAATTAGAAAAAGGGGGAAGAAAACCTTGACAATGACAACTCCTGACAAGGACTTGGAACAACTGGAACTCAAACATTCCTGATGGGAATGTAACATATGAGTAGTGCAGTCTCTCTGGAAAAAAGTTTGGCAGTTCTCATAAAGTTAAATATACATTTACCATATGACCCAGTAACCTCACCGTTAGGTAGTTACACAAGGAAAAAGCATATTCACTTAAAACATATTCACCTAAAATCATATTCACTAATGAAAACATAGTCACCTAAAAAGTCTATGTGAATTCTTCTAGCAGCTTTATTCATAATCATCAAACACTAAACAAACAAAATTTCCATCAGCTAATGAATGGATAAACAAATTATGGAATATTAATTCAATGGAATATTATTCAGCAATAAAAGCAAAGTACTGATAGATACAACAAAAGCGTTATTCTAAGTGAAAGAATCCAGACACTAAAATCCACACACTGTATGATTCCATTTCAATGACATTCTGTGAAAGGTTCTGGACAGAAATTAGATCACTGATTTGGAGTGAAGAGAGGAGACTAACTACAAAGGAATACAAGGAAACTTAGGGTGATGGGTATATTCCTTTCCTTGTTTGTTGTGGTGGTTACATGACTGTATATGTTTGTCAAAATTCTGAACTGTGCACTTATAAAGGATAGACTGTAACTTTACAAACCTGATTTTAAAAGAAAGCTCATGAAATTTCTTGACTAGGTTTCTAAATCTCCTCATGGTAGCTGATGCCCAAATATGGCCTCCAATAAATGATGACCCTGCTATTTGTACCCTTTTGTAGCCCCTCCAATACTGAAGCTGAGATGGCTTGTGACTCACTTTAACAAAGAAAATATGGAGGAAATGAGCCTATGCTAGACCAAAGGAGACCCTAGAACTGCATCCCCAGCTGTCATCACATGAAACAAAGAACTGCCCAGCCAGTCCACAGAGTCATGAGAATTAATAAATTAATGTTGCTTAAAGCTCACCTTCCCATTGACATTTCCCAAATTAGCCACACTTTCCATTTTGGAACAGCACATTATTAGTGCTTGAATATATAGGCCATGCCAACGACAGCTGATATTTATTGAGTGTCAGCCACTGTTCCAAGGTGATTATATGTATCAACTCACTTAATTCTCACAATAGTGATGTGAGGTAGAGTTCGTAGCCAGTCTTCCAAATCAGTGTGACATAGAGGCAGTACAACATGGTGTTTAAGGCATAGTCTCAGGAACCACACTATGTAAATCTGAATCATCTTTGCCACTTACTAGCTTTATGCTGTTGAACAGGTTATTGAGAACTTCTACGCCTCAAGTTTATCTCAATCTCTCAAATTGGGATAATTGAAGAACTGCCTCCTAGATTAGTAGTGAAAATGAACTGATTTAATACATGAATACTGTACAAGGAAAGCACTCTAAAATGCCAATTATCATTACTATTGTTATTTCACCCATATTCAATATGGTATAATACAAAATCGCAGAGTTTGGAGAAGAGCTGACTTTGAGTTCAAGTCTCAATACTGCTTAGTTGTGAGAATGCAAGTCACAATAATTATCCAATCCTCAATGTCATCACTCATAAAATGGGGCTAAAAAATAATAACGCCATTTTCACATAATCGCTTTGTGGCTCAAATGTGATAATTTTGTGAAAGATCTATATAAATCGTAGAGTACTAGAAGCAATTACTGAACATTTCTATTTCATGTTTTCTTTGATCATTTTCATATCTTATCTCACTATTAAATGCAAATTCCCCACAGATCAGAAAATATAACATTTACATTTTATTAGCGTACAGGGCTCTGTACAACTGTCACCCAACTATCATTAGATTATTTTGCTAATTCTCATTCTGAAGCATTACTAATAGGGAACCTTGCCATTTAGACACTGCCACTATGAATAGTGCAAAGACGTATTATTCAGAGCTATTCCAAAGAGCAGGGTAAGTTGATGGAAGTAGATATTCTCATTGGTAAAATGGGATGAAAATGCCTTCCCCGCATAGCTGTTACGAGCGTGACTGAAAATTTATTTTCATGCCTAATATATTTGGTATATTATAGACTCTCAATAAACATTAGCACCCATCCTACCTTAGCTAACCTTTGAAATAAACTATTCATCACAGAAAAGCAAGTGAAACATAGTTTGTATCAGCTGCTAACACTAAAAATAATTCCCTTCACCACTAAAATTCATCCTCTGTTTACCATGCCGTAACTACACTCAACGATTATACTCACTGCCAACATAATCCTTTGGGGGTTTCTTCTTGGCAGATGCACAGAAATAATCTCTTTTTTTCCCCTTCTGTTTTGCCAATCTGTGTCCTCCCTCCCCATTCCTTTGTTACAAGGAAAGGCTAAGAAGGCCATTTCTAGGCGGGGAAATTGGTCTGTACCTAAGGATCAAGTGGGCCACTATACAGGAAAAGTGACAGTTCTGATGGTGAGCCGCAGAAGGAGACTACCCAGGGGTGTTTTATTGGATAACCATCAAGAAAGCAGATGCTGGTAAATTGGAAGGTGTGCCCAGGCAGGGAACAGTCCAGAAAATTGAGTGATATAGCAGTATTACCGGTCCTGCTAAAATTCAGTTTCCCATTAATACTTTTTGTGATCATATATTTTTACCTAGTAAACATGACAGCAGACTACCTCTTCTATCTAACTCTACTGACTTTTCTGCATATTGTATTATCGTGTCAGGGATCTCAAAAAATATCAACAGAAAACACTTCGCCATTTTAATAACATACATTCTGAATACAATAAGCCTGTGTAAAATCACACTTTAGTCTGTAGTTTCATTGAAGCTTACAGTATGTAATGCTACAGGAAATCTCCAAGGTACTTTTCAGAGACTGCCAAGAATAAATGCATTTTACCTATTGTTAACCATCCTCCAGGCAGCAAGATCCTGGAGTGTGATATTGGCTTTTCATTGTTGTTCAAACCAAGAGTAAGTATGCAACATGCATATAATAAAACATCAGGAAAACAATAAGGAGTCTTTTAACAAATTATAACTAAACATAAATGCTACTGAGCCAGTTTTATGCATGCGGTGATTTGTTATTTTAACATAATAAAGCCAAATGAGGAATCCTGACTAGATTAATACCAAATAATGCTTATCTGAGGAACAATGGTGAATTTTCTGGATTACAAAAAAAAAATAAAAAAGGAATTCTTTTTATAATTATCATTTCCGCCTAATTTATTCACTGGAAAGTCTATGGATCCTAACAAAAGTATATATACATAATATTTCCTTAAATATTGGCAGAACATTTTGAGAGGAGGAAGAAGAGACATACCATTTTTATTCATTAAATTAAATTCTTACTGATATGTTTAAACAATTACAATTAAGAAGTTACAATGCAAACTTGTAGAGTCACTCCCTGTACCTTACTACAGGTATAGGTTTTAGTAGTGCCTATACCTAAAATATATAAACTGATAAAACTCTAAAGTTTTGTCTACTTTATTTTCTCTGAAGAGTAGGTAAATTTCTGATTCTGAAATCAGAACCAGCTTTACCGATTGTGCATATATTATTTGGAAGCAAAACCACTATCTAAAAGTGTCTACCATAACTTACAATGTAAACAACTGTGACTATATATGTAGAGTCCTCTGAAAAGTGATTAATAATTCTGGGTCTCTGGAAATCATGTCAATGGGAGAAATGCATGGTTAGTCCAAATGGTTTTACTGCCATTCCTGCAGCTAGCACAAATATCATCAACACCCTTCATATGAACTCTGTCGAACAAGGCCAGCCAAATTCACAGATGAGCCACAGTTACAGATTGGCTGGGTGTGAAAATCTGAAGTACAATGAAACAATGACATACATCATGTCATCATTTAAAGTGCTCTTTGTTCAAAGTAAAACATGGTCCAATGAAGCCAAAGACTAAGATGTCATCTAGCTCTAAAATTGGAGGATTTCCTGGGGAAAAAAAATCTCAAAATTGTAATAAAGTCACACATATAGGAAGAAAAAAATGGTCCAGAAGAATGAAAATGAAATGATGCATGTGATTAAATGATTACAAATAAGATCTATTTAGTCATGCTTCTTTTTAAATGTCTTGAGTTAAATTAGAATTCTATTTAAATAACCAAATCATTTGAAAAAACACACACGAAACTTTAATATAGTAATATTAACATAATAAATAATATATGATATTAAAATATATTATTCAATATATGTGTATTTTGATATACACATATAAATTTGAAAAGTCTAGTGAAATACTAAGACCAAGACAAATAATGCTAAGAAATTTAGATCAAACTAGAAAACCATACAAATTAGCAAATTTATGCTCTTCTCTTTCCCATAAAGTTATTCTATAGCTAAAATCCCCTTTTAATAAATCTCAAGGAGTTGCTAAATATTTTGTACAGTATAATTCTGTTTCAAGGAATATTGTACCACATATTGGAGCATGGTACATTTTAATTGGGCAGAGTTTTCATAACAACAGCCAGTGTGGTCACAGTTTGAACCATATTAATAAAAACTTCTCATCACTTTTTAATGTCATTTACAGGAAATTAAAAACAACTGGAAATAAAATATAAGCAAATATATTACCTGAATTGGAGTTGCACTATCACAAAAAAAGCAGTATTTATGTGGCAAAATGTTGCCAATGTTAAACTAAAGTATATTTTGCCTGTAAAAAGATCTGCCCTAGTCTGCCTTAACAAAACACAGCCAGTTTGTGTTACATTTTGTGAATTTACCCTGAAGTGTGCAGATACATGATCTAGCCCATGGGAAAAATGTTAAAGTAGTATTGAGAAATCATAAAACATAATTGCTAATCTTCACTTCTTTTAAAAGAATCTTTTGCTTAATACTAATTGAAAGGAATTCTCAGAGGGTACTAAATTTCATCGAATATTGCAAAAGGTAACCATTCTAATCATTCTGAATTTAGCTGAAATTTCCAGTGAGTGGTGGTATCATTTTTAAAGCTCATTTTAGATGTCTCTTTATTGCACTGTCAATTAAATTTCTGCCCTTCAATCTCTAAATCTCATTACCTCATTTACAGAATGAAATAAAATCCAAACAAACAATAAGAGTTAGAAGGCAGATTGGTAGATTATTGCTTCATCAGAGGAATACACTCCCTTGAACAACAATCATTCATACTTCTGAGACTTTCTTGAGTACATATTGAAGATTGGCCTCTTAAATTTTAATGGCACATTTGGGATAATTTAGTTTTTATGATAGTTTTGCTTCTTTTGGGGGGCAACATAGGTAGATAGAGAGAAACAGGAGAGAGAGAGAGATAGAAATATATAGGGGTTTGTGTGTGTGTGTGTGTGTGTGTGTGTGTGTGTGTGTGTGTGTGTGTGTTCCTACACAAGAGAATCCAGAGACAGGGCATTTACATAATGGGATCCCCACTGGGCCTTTTTAAGCAGAAATAGATACTAAAATACTTCAGACTCTTAGGATATGATATATATTATCAAAACACTGGTAATTGGGAGCTCTAATCCTCATGGTATATTAAAAAGCACTAGTATGTACTTACTAATGAAGAAAATGATAAGGAATTATTATCTAGGGATAAACTAAGTACATTTTAAGTATTATGATCAGGAAGAAGAAAGTGTTGCAAAGAGAAGACTAGAAAATATACCCAATCTAAACATGGTTTGAAAACCTTGACATTTCTAGTAAAATAAATGAAGATGGTATTTGCCTTTCCAAAAGGGAGTATAAAATCTTATTGGACAAATCTGGACAACTACGTCAAAGTTATTTCTGTGAAAGCAGTAACTAAACTGAAGTGTTAAATCTGGACATACAGAAAAGAAAGACAAAGGAACTCTAGCAAAGTAGAAAAGTAGATTTTGGAAATGTTTCTATTACTTTTACATTAAAATAAATGGCCTACAGAATACTTCATATTTTCCCTTCCAGTAAAAGCTATTGCCTCATGATTGTCATTTATAAATATGGCCTCAAAAGAGGTGTTGCCCAAAAGTGTTTTCACAATTTAGAAGCTCCACTATCTCAACTATTGGCCAAAGGCTAACACCACATTAATTAATTTATTCACTGCTCAATAAATGTATTTGGGATATGTGCTATCTATTCTATTCTAATGATGGGGATTAAAAAGATATATTTATGTTAGACGCAATCCCTGCTCTCAAAGACTTCAAAGTTTGGAGGAAATAGGTAAACCCATAAAATACATTAAAGTTCAATGACAATTAGTCTGTGAAACAAATGCAAAGGTAGGAAGATCAATATACTTAAGAGTCAGGGAAAGCTTCTCCTGATGAAAGGACTCTTAACTTCATGTCTAGATAATAAGGAAGAAGGAAAAGCATTATATCCATGGGAAAGAAATGTTGCAAATGTAGTAAGAGAGGTTATTCATGAATGGCATTTCTCTAATATTAAGAAGACATAACAGAATTGTGAAAGTTCACATAATCAGAATTGTTTTCAAAATTCAAGGTCACAGAACTTTTTGAAATGTTAGATGATGAATTTTTCTGGCATTTACCTACCTGATACATAAAATGAAATTCAACACTACATACTACATTAAATGACCTCATAAACTCTTTGGGTATGTCTTTTCATATTCTCTCTCTCTCTCTCTAAAGTGATTTACCACAATTTTTCTCTTTTCAGAGACATTTAAGGAAATACACAATTGCAAACTCAATGTGAATTTTGTAATAGTTGTGTGGTAAGATTGCAGTTTTATTATATTTCCCAGTGAGAATATTAAGCTTACTAGTTAAAAGGACTAATTATTTCTAATGAACGTTTCATAGAAGTATAATATACACACAGAAAAGTACAAACATCATAAATCTACACATTAATGCATTTTAATTAACTCACTCATTTAATTAACACCCAGATCAGAAACAGAGTATTACCAGCATTGTGGCAGCCCTTCTTAATTCCTTCCAGTCACTACTCCCTTCCTCTCTAAAGTAACCAAGTAAGTTGAGATGAGTTCCAGTTGATCCACATTTCCAACAATACCTGATATTGTCAAGCTTTTTAATTCTAGCAGTCTGATAAACATGTAATGGCATCTTATATTCATTTGTGTTTGTATTCCTCTTATGAATAAATAGAATGGAAGCATTTCATATACTTACTGATCATTTGAAGATCAAATCTTTCACTCTCTTCTCTATTGTCTATCTTTTTTTATTTTGTATTGATTTCTTTTTACTCCAAGATCAGTCAGTTTGTATGTGAGGTAAATACTAATATATCAGGGCTTAAATTTACCATCTCATAATTTGTTTTGTATTTGTCCTATCTACTCTGTTTCCCTCTCTCCCTTAGTCCTTCCTTTCTCTCTCTCTCTCCCTCTCTCTCTTTTTCCCTCCCTCCCTCCCTCTCTTCCTTCCTTGTTGGTGGGGCAGGGGCAAAGGTGAGGGGTGGGTTGAATAGACCATGTATTTTCTCTCCAAGTCCTTGTGCCCCAGATCTCTTACACTGTATTTGTATTCTTCATTATTATTTCTCTACATACTTCATTTTGGATATTTTCTAATAATCTATATTTCAATTTATTAACTCTCTCTTCAATCCTCTACCTATTGAGTATTGAATTTCAGTTGCATTTTCATTTCTATAGTGTATGGCTTTGGATAAGTAAAAGTACCATAAAGAGTGCACAAAAAGCTCAGTGTTTGATGAGCTGAATATGGAAAAACAATCTCAAAGACTATTTGTTTTCAATTCATTGTTACCTTCAGATTGTTAAAAAAAAAAAAAAACAAACTAAAAATCTCAGATGTTTCACAAACCTGTAATTTATTATATAGTTAAAAAATATAAATACTGTTTATAGTGGACATGGTAAATGTCTACCCAACATTTATTCCTCATTCTTTGATCACAGCCTAGATTTTGTTTAAGAGTTCACTCCTCATGTGACTATGCAACTCAGGAAAGCTGACTGCATCCCCAGCTACTGCCTGATGGGCCAAAATAGTTGAAACATTGTGATAAACCCATGCTTCTACTCACTGGCTCAGGATTTCAGGATTAAGCCAATGAATGCATGGCATTTTCCTAAGAACTGTTATTGATACAAAAAAATAATGGACATGACCTAAATTACCTAACCAGAATGACAGGAAGAATTTTTACTTCAAGAATAGGGGAAAGGTTTTCTCCTCTCCTTCGACAGGAAAAATGAGGCATATAACTCCATCTACTACCATATTATTATCAGAAGTCCTTTTAGAAACTTGAGGGAGAAGAGCATGAGAAGAAGACCAAAATGAAGAGAATGATAAAGTTGTGAGACTAACTGAAAAAAAAATCAAACAAGACCCCTGATCATTTCAGTTCTGAAGCCTGTCTACGTCTGAACTTTCTGTTACAAAATATATTTCCTAATTATTTACCTGCTTTAATGTCAAGTTTTCAGTTATTGGCAATGGAAAATATCTTAAAAGATATACCATTCTAACAATTAACAAACCATATCATACGATAGGTAATATGTGCATTAATCTTGTTCTACAAGACCCTTTTATAAATATTTTTGTGGAAGTGTTTATAAATGATAACATGATAAAGTATTTATAGAAAAATATACTATTTTATTGAAGAAGCATTTAATTTTCAAACCTAGCAACTGTCATGGCATTTATAAGTTTTATAAGAAAATCAAAACTGACTTTTCCTCCCTAAAAGTTGTTAATCTCAATTTTAACTTTCAGAATTAAAAAAAATTAATTTTGAAAAAAATCAAAATTCCATTGATCCAGCTAACAGTTCTGAGTATCTGCTTCATGTGTCTTCCTACATAATCAAGATAAGTGAGATATAGCATTGGCTCTCAAAAATCTCAAAGTCTTGTAAGGGATACAACCATGTAAATAAGCAATGCTAAAATAGCATGATAAGTGCTGAACATGAAGAAACATGTAAATTCTCTTTTGGGTTTCAGGACATTTTTCACAGAAGATGAGATTGTTCACCTCTTTCTCAAAGTGTCATTTTTGGTGGTACAATATTTTAGATAAATAAACAATATTTAGAAAGGCATAGAGTTATAAAACAATAAGTTATAGTTAGAATAGATAAACTAGAAATTTTGATAGTAGGACTGAAGGGGCTTGGTGAAACGATGAATTTATGTCCTATTAGTACTTGAATCTATTAAAATAAAAAGCCTATGACACCTAATTTCCTCAATCTCAACCACGGACATAAGTGTATTTCCTAAAATATCAGTCAATACTTAATATCCCCAATTCTTGCTATTCTAAAGCTGTTCTTATTCATATTTGGATTGCGTTTTAGAATAGCAAGAATTTGGGGTATTAAATATTGATTGACATTTTAGGAAATACACTTATGTCTGTGGTTGAGATTGAGGAAAATGGGTGTCATAGACTTTGTATTTTAATAGATTCAAGTACTAATAGGACATAAATTCATTGTCTCACCAAGCCCCTTCAGTCCTACTATCAAACTTCTCTTTTATCTATTCTAACTATAAAGCTGAACAATAATGAATGTCAACTACAATTTTACATGTATATAATTATATATGGTTACAAGAAGCGGAGTACAGCATTAGGAATAGAGACAGTGGAAATGTAATGGCTCTGTGCGATGTCAGAGGGGTAGTAGATGGGGGGAGGGGGGTTATCACTGTGTGACGGATATAAATGATAAATGTCTAACTATTACATTGTTTTGTACACCTGAAACTACAAAAAATAAATTAAACTAAATTTAAATTTAAAAAAAAGAACGGCAGGTAGAATAAAGTACAAGTTTTCTCAATGTTTTACTTTTTTTTAAACAATCAATAATGTTGCATTGAAGCCAAATCTATCATTTTAACTACACATAGTTAAAGTCACATGTGATATTTTATTTTATGCATGCCTAATTACCAAAACAAGATTAGAAAAAGAAAGATTATAAAGGTACTCTAGGATCTGTTTTCAGTTGCATTGCATTTATTCAATCTTTTGCTCTCACCTTTGTGTATCCAAATGCTGCCTCCTCAAGAGGTATGTGACAATATGATCTGTGTTACATTGCAATGGATTCATTATCTTTAAAATATATTATTATTGTTGTTGTTATTATTATTTTGCCCAAACTTGTTCCACCTCCCTAAAAGATTTCCCTGTAAATTTTCCTTACATTGTGGATAGAATTGTACTTTGGGGAGATTATTTCCTGTGCCTCACAAGATTCACAAGCACTATAATTGTGGTTACAAATAACCAATGTCACTGAAAGTAAACAAGGATGATACAAATATTTGAACAAACAGAACATATTGTAACTTTTCTTCTCTGCAAGATTTCCTCTTCTAGAAAAAAAGTAAACTTTGTAGAATGAATAAAAAGTAGATAAAAAGGAAAGGAAGCAACCTAGAATGCTTTCAAAACACCTTTGATGAGACTTTTTGACAAATGCTATTACATATCACCGTTATGATAGAGGTACCTTGAATCAACTCTAAGAATCTGATCTTGAGAAAAGAAAATGAGGAGTTAAATATATATATATATATATATATATATATATATATATATATATATATATCCCTGGGGATAGAAAAGACTAGCCTAGTTACCTCAGGAAAACTATTGGGGAGATCTTCTTCAGCATATTTATAAAGTATTTTGTTAAGAGAAATATCTAATTAGACAGGTGATGCATATTGCTCCACTTGGCATCAGTACAAAGCGAACAGACTGAAATAAGCTCCAGGTCCCCTTGAAACTGACACTCCACCTGCAAGCCCTGCTCACGATTCCAGGCACTGGACAACCTCTGCACCACATTTTTCCAGTATCTGAAGGAATTTTCAAAGGCCTCAGCATTTCATGGCAAAGACAGAAAATCTACAATAAGAGTAGAAAATTACAAAACATATGAATAAGATCAAAGTGAAGCTCTAAATTCCTAACTAAATTGACATGTTAGATCTGTTTCCTTTCACTCTTAAAGCAATTCAATGTAATTAAATATATGGCTGAATTATTTGACTTGGTAAGAGGAGTGAAAACACTCAAAGGGCAAAGGATTTCTATTATAAGTTTGTAACTCTGACTACGACTGTCTTGAGGCATAAAGTTGTGTCTCTTTTGCTCACTGATGTATCCCAAGAGAAGCTGACACATAGTAGGTGTGCTATAAATATTTGCTGAGTGACATTTTCTTTAAGCAGGCAACATTCTACTTAAATGATTCTGCTTAATTCAAAGAAAATATTTCCATTAGTGGTCTCTAATATTTTATCATAATTATGTTTTTGTTTTGCTCTAATGCAATTTAGAATAATAAGCTACAGCGCTTACCAGGATCTGGCACAACGCCAAGCTATTTTCATGCCTTATCTCATTTCATTTTTATCTCAACACTGAGGAGATATTTTAACCATTTTAGCCCATGCAGACATGGTGGGGGGGTAGAGAGATGAAGTGAACTTGCCCACAGTCAGACAACTAGGAATTTACAAAGTCATGTTTTGAGCCCCTGTCTCTCTGGCTACTAAATTCAGAGTCTCAATACCTGTGCTAGATTGATAGAAATACCAGATATAAAACTGACTGACTAGAAACCCATCTGGCTATATACATCTTCATTTACGAAAGGACAAAACCACAGTGTGTGGTTGTCTAGCATTACATTTATCAGCAGTTAAATTAAAATACTTGATTAGTTTCTCTTTGTTCTATTCTTTATTTTCTTCCCTACTGTCGAGAGTAATCTAATGAGTCGGTGAAGTTTCCTCATCACCTGTTTGGAAGTATTTAAACAACTTCTTCTAGTGACAGGTGAGAGGGTACACTGGCACAGTTTAAAGAATGCCAATTTATCTGGTAATATGGTGTGGGACAGAGCCAGGAGTGCAGTTTCCAAGCTCTCGGCCTCACGTGGAAAGGTGCTGGCTCAGGTAGTAAATGGCCATCAGCTGTGGCTAGTTGGCTGTCAGCTGTAACCAGTGAGCCATTGGCAACTAGCATAACTGCTGTGGCTACGCTAGCAGCAAATGGAGGCTGGCAAGAAGATGGTAGCTAGCTAGCAAGTCCCGATTGCTGTTTGCATGGTGGATTGAAGTTAGCAAGTGGGGTTGGTTGGCAGGCAGAAAAGCGGACGGCAGGTCGCACATCGTGTGAATCCAGTCTCCAGTGAGACTATAGTGGTATGACTCCCCTACCTGTGGCTCCGTGGGTGTTCCTTTTTGGCTTCACCATATCCTGCGTTCTTGTGCGGGGAGCGGGAGCTGAGACCCCGCAGGCCGCCCCGCACGACATGTGGAAAGGAGAATTGCACATATCTGTGCTAATTTTTCTCATATAAAATACTTTGATGATAAACCAAAGTTCTGCTTCTCGGTGCAGTAACGTTATCAGTCGGTGGAAGACGGACGGTTTTCTGTCTGCATTCATAGCTCTGCTTGTCAGCTTTTCTTCATTAGTTCTCATATAATAATGCTTGCAAATAAAGGTATAAGAAGTATTTGTTTTCTGGCATTTCTGAAATGAGTGCTTTGAATAATACCTTATTTTTTCCTCATACTTAGAATAAGCCAGAATACAGAAATCAGCTGCCCCAAGATGTAGCTGCATTTTAAAAAGGCCTTTTTAGGATTGAGTAACCTGTTATTGATAAAGTGGAAGTATGCATTCTATACCACCATTTATTTCTAAAAAGGATTCTGTTTAGAGTCAACAAAAGTGAGACTGAATAACTTCATTTGAAATTATAACCACTGTTCCTTCAGCAAAAAAAAATAAAAATAAAAGAAATTCACTGCCCAAATGGGAGTAAGAAAATTTAGCTAACATAGGAAAGAAAAGGAAATGCAACAATTGTTACCCAAACCTGTTTGGTCATGTTAAAGGAGTAATTCAAAGAAAATCGGTTCTTGTGGCATGTGGAGTTTAGCTCTTTTCACCAAGTTATGGACTGCAGTCAGTCACTGTCAGGGGAGAAAGAAACTGATGTGCTGGTGGTTTCTATGCAGGTTATACTCATTTCAAACCTGAGAACCTGAGGCACTTAGGGAAGAATCACTTTTCTGCGTAAACAAATGGCAGTGCCTACTGTGTCATCTCTCTTGCCCCTTTATCTCTATCTCTACTTCTATTTCTATTTCTATCTCTTCTTATTTCTCTCTCCCTCCCTCTCTCTCTCCCTTTCTCGCTCTCTCTCTCTCTCTCTTTCTGATCTTCAGCAATGCCCAGCCCTCCTGCCACCCAGGTTGCACTAGGGTGTCAGCATTTCTCTGGAAAGAACAAGGGCATCTGGGGCTGGAGTAAGGAGTCAACATCAGGAACTGTAGCCACCTGCAGGTTTTTTTGGGTTTTTTTTATTATTCTTTGATGAAGTGGATAACTGCTTTTGACCTTACCAATGGGCTGCTGCAAAGAAAAAATGGCCAGCATGTCTTTGGGACAAGGATGAGCTGGGTTCAGCTTAGCACCTTTCCTAAACACAGCCTTCGTCTGTCTTCTGGAGATTAGGTGATTGGCCACAAACCCAGCCCAACTACCAATGTTTTGATCACTTTTTCCTTTACTTCTAAAGGCTACAAATACATCTCAGTCACCTCAGATGGGATCTACTTCCAGAGAGACAAACACAGATGTATTTGAGTCTAAAATCTCCTCTAAATGAATGAAGAAGACGGACAAAAGCATTAGGGAGTGGGAAACTTGATCCACTTGGACAGTTCATGCTCCCACTACAATTAAAAAACAAACAAACAAACAAACAAAAAAACAGAAATACATATGTTCTGCACCGGTTTTCAGTTCTGCTTTATGTAATAATCTTTAAGTTTCAGCTGTAAATACCTCATTTCACCCATATTCCTTAATTCAAATTCCATAGAGAATGAAACTAATTGGTCAATACCAGATTATGACAG
Organism: Rhinolophus sinicus; assembly: GCF_036562045.2. Classification (NCBI taxonomy): domain Eukaryota; kingdom Metazoa; phylum Chordata; class Mammalia; order Chiroptera; family Rhinolophidae; genus Rhinolophus; species Rhinolophus sinicus. The sequence continues at coordinate 90,314,655 of NC_133758.1, forward strand.
AGAAGCTATTGAGTCACATGCCCGATCAGTTAGCACAGTTATGGGAGAGCCAAACATTCTAATGGCTGATTTTTCCAGTAACAGTGTTTCCTAGACTTAGAAACAGACAGCTAAGCCTGTAAGAGACCTTCAGAATGATGTAAATCAGTATTTTCTAAATAGATAATCTATAAAACATTGTCCTGTAGGAAAAATGAAAATAAAAATGAGTTCTGGACTCAGGATCTTTAAGAAAAACAGAACAGATTTATTTAATTCAGAATTTCTCAGAGTCATTAATGTATTAACATATACTGTGAACCTTTAAAAATGTTATTTGTATTTCTCAAAGTTTTATTTTGGTGTTATTCTTGGGTTGTTTTGTTTTCATTTTAAAATCCTCCTATCATAAGCATTTCTCAGTATGCTTGGAACTTATGCTTGAGACATACTAATCTAAAATCATTCTATAGATGAGAAAAATGGGGAC